>NC_071261.1:5787422-5991475 GCF_023375685.1 Ictalurus furcatus | reverse complement strand
CCCTTACACCCTGTGCTCTTTATACGCTCAAAACGCTATACAGCGAACGAGAAGGCGCTAGGAGCAAAGGAAAGTGGTTTTTCTAACAAACTCATATAATCAGTTGCCCGACCTACTCCAATTTGATTCTTTTCACATATTTAGACATAATATAGTACTATGAAATGTTTCTGACCCAAAATATTACGAAATATGATTGTTTACATTAAAATGCAAAAGTTGATGAAAAAGTATGATAAGGTGAAAAAAGTGACATTTTATGTCTAGAAAGTCACTTTTCATCAAAAGTACAATAACAAAACTAGTTCCCATTCATCCTGTGTCCCCTTACACACCTGTGCTCTTTATACGCTCAAAACGCTATACAGCGAACGAGAAGGCGCTAGGAGCAAAGGAAAGTGGTTTTTCTAACAAACTCATATAATCAGTTGCCCGACCTACTCCAATTTGATTCTTTTCACATATTTAGACATAATATAGTACTATGAAATGTTTCTGACCCAAAATATTACGAAATATGATTGTTTACATTAAAATGCAAAAGTTGATGAAAAAGTATGATAAGGTGAAAAAAGTGACATTTTATGTCTAGAAAGTCACTTTTCATCAAAAGTACAATAACAAAACTAGTTCCCATTCATCCTGTGTCCCCTTACACACCTGTGCTCTTTATACGCTCAAAACGCTATACAGCGAACGAGAAGGCGCTAGGAGCAAAGGAAAGTGGTTTTTCTAACAAACTCATATAATCAGTTGCCCGACCTACTCCAATTTGATTCTTTTCACATATTTAGACATAATATAGTACTATGAAATGTTTCTGACCCAAAATATTACGAAATATGATTGTTTACATTAAAATGCAAAAGTTGATGAAAAAGTATGATAAGGTGAAAAAAGTGACATTTTATGTCTAGAAAGTCACTTTTCATCAAAAGTACAATAACAAAACTAGTTCCCATTCATCCTGTGTCCCCTTACACACCTGTGCTCTTTATACGCTCAAAACGCTATACAGCGAACGAGAAGGCGCTAGGAGCAAAGGAAAGTGGTTTTTCTAACAAACTCATATAATCAGTTGCCCGACCTACTCCAATTTGATTCTTTTCACATATTTAGACATAATATAGTACTATGAAATGTTTCTGACCCAAAATATTACGAAATATGATTGTTTACATTAAAATGCAAAAGTTGATGAAAAAGTATGATAAGGTGAAAAAAGTGACATTTTATGTCTAGAAAGTCACTTTTCATCAAAAGTACAATAACAAAACTAGTTCCCATTCATCCTGTGTCCCCTTACACACCTGTGCTCTTTATACGCTCAAAACGCTATACAGCGAACGAGAAGGCGCTAGGAGCAAAGGAAAGTGGTTTTTCTAACAAACTCATATAATCAGTTGCCCGACCTACTCCAATTTGATTCTTTTCACATATTTAGACATAATATAGTACTATGAAATGTTTCTGACCCAAAATATTACGAAATATGATTGTTTACATTAAAATGCAAAAGTTGATGAAAAAGTATGATAAGGTGAAAAAAGTGACATTTTATGTCTAGAAAGTCACTTTTCATCAAAAGTACAATAACAAAACTAGTTCCCATTCATCCTGTGTCCCCTTACACACCTGTGCTCTTTATACGCTCAAAACGCTATACAGCGAACGAGAAGGCGCTAGGAGCAAAGGAAAGTGGTTTTTCTAACAAACTCATATAATCAGTTGCCCGACCTACTCCAATTTGATTCTTTTCACATATTTAGACATAATATAGTACTATGAAATGTTTCTGACCCAAAATATTACGAAATATGATTGTTTACATTAAAATGCAAAAGTTGATGAAAAAGTATGATAAGGTGAAAAAAGTGACATTTTATGTCTAGAAAGTCACTTTTCATCAAAAGTACAATAACAAAACTAGTTCCCATTCATCCTGTGTCCCCTTACACACCTGTGCTCTTTATACGCTCAAAACGCTATACAGCGAACGAGAAGGCGCTAGGAGCAAAGGAAAGTGGTTTTTCTAACAAACTCATATAATCAGTTGCCCGACCTACTCCAATTTGATTCTTTTCACATATTTAGACATAATATAGTACTATGAAATGTTTCTGACCCAAAATATTACGAAATATGATTGTTTACATTAAAATGCAAAAGTTGATGAAAAAGTATGATAAGGTGAAAAAAGTGACATTTTATGTCTAGAAAGTCACTTTTCATCAAAAGTACAATAACAAAACTAGTTCCCATTCATCCTGTGTCCCCTTACACACCTGTGCTCTTTATACGCTCAAAACGCTATACAGCGAACGAGAAGGCGCTAGGAGCAAAGGAAAGTGGTTTTTCTAACAAACTCATATAATCAGTTGCCCGACCTACTCCAATTTGATTCTTTTCACATATTTAGACATAATATAGTACTATGAAATGTTTCTGACCCAAAATATTACGAAATATGATTGTTTACATTAAAATGCAAAAGTTGATGAAAAAGTATGATAAGGTGAAAAAAGTGACATTTTATGTCTAGAAAGTCACTTTTCATCAAAAGTACAATAACAAAACTAGTTCCCATTCATCCTGTGTCCCCTTACACACCTGTGCTCTTTATACGCTCAAAACGCTATACAGCGAACGAGAAGGCGCTAGGAGCAAAGGAAAGTGGTTTTTCTAACAAACTCATATAATCAGTTGCCCGACCTACTCCAATTTGATTCTTTTCACATATTTAGACATAATATAGTACTATGAAATGTTTCTGACCCAAAATATTACGAAATATGATTGTTTACATTAAAATGCAAAAGTTGATGAAAAAGTATGATAAGGTGAAAAAAGTGACATTTTATGTCTAGAAAGTCACTTTTCATCAAAAGTACAATAACAAAACTAGTTCCCATTCATCCTGTGTCCCCTTACACACCTGTGCTCTTTATACGCTCAAAACGCTATACAGCGAACGAGAAGGCGCTAGGAGCAAAGGAAAGTGGTTTTTCTAACAAACTCATATAATCAGTTGCCCGACCTACTCCAATTTGATTCTTTTCACATATTTAGACATAATATAGTACTATGAAATGTTTCTGACCCAAAATATTACGAAATATGATTGTTTACATTAAAATGCAAAAGTTGATGAAAAAGTATGATAAGGTGAAAAAAGTGACATTTTATGTCTAGAAAGTCACTTTTCATCAAAAGTACAATAACAAAACTAGTTCCCATTCATCCTGTGTCCCCTTACACACCTGTGCTCTTTATACGCTCAAAACGCTATACAGCGAACGAGAAGGCGCTAGGAGCAAAGGAAAGTGGTTTTTCTAACAAACTCATATAATCAGTTGCCCGACCTACTCCAATTTGATTCTTTTCACATATTTAGACATAATATAGTACTATGAAATGTTTCTGACCCAAAATATTACGAAATATGATTGTTTACATTAAAATGCAAAAGTTGATGAAAAAGTATGATAAGGTGAAAAAAGTGACATTTTATGTCTAGAAAGTCACTTTTCATCAAAAGTACAATAACAAAACTAGTTCCCATTCATCCTGTGTCCCCTTACACACCTGTGCTCTTTATACGCTCAAAACGCTATACAGCGAACGAGAAGGCGCTAGGAGCAAAGGAAAGTGGTTTTTCTAACAAACTCATATAATCAGTTGCCCGACCTACTCCAATTTGATTCTTTTCACATATTTAGACATAATATAGTACTATGAAATGTTTCTGACCCAAAATATTACGAAATATGATTGTTTACATTAAAATGCAAAAGTTGATGAAAAAGTATGATAAGGTGAAAAAAGTGACATTTTATGTCTAGAAAGTCACTTTTCATCAAAAGTACAATAACAAAACTAGTTCCCATTCATCCTGTGTCCCCTTACACACCTGTGCTCTTTATACGCTCAAAACGCTATACAGCGAACGAGAAGGCGCTAGGAGCAAAGGAAAGTGGTTTTTCTAACAAACTCATATAATCAGTTGCCCGACCTACTCCAATTTGATTCTTTTCACATATTTAGACATAATATAGTACTATGAAATGTTTCTGACCCAAAATATTACGAAATATGATTGTTTACATTAAAATGCAAAAGTTGATGAAAAAGTATGATAAGGTGAAAAAAGTGACATTTTATGTTCTAGAAAGTCACTTTTCATCAAAAGTACAATAACAAAACTAGTTGCCATTCATCCTGTGTCCCCTTACACACTGTGCTCTTTATACGCTCAAAACGCCTATACAGCGAACGAGAAGGCGCTAGGAGCAAAGGAAAGTGGTTTTTCTAACAAACTCATATAATCAGTTGCCCGACCTACTCCAATTTGATTCTTTTCACATATTTAGACATAATATAGTACTATGAAATGTTTCTGACCCAAAATATTACGAAATATGATTGTTTACATTAAAATGCAAAAGTTGATGAAAAAGTATGATAAGGTGAAAAAAGTGACATTTTATGTCTAGAAAGTCACTTTTCATCAAAAGTACACTAACAAACTAGTTGCCATTCATCCTGTGTCCCCTTACACACCTGTGCTCTTTATACGCTCAAAACGCTATACAGCGAACGAGAAGGCGCTAGGAGCAAAGGAAAGTGGTTTTTCTAACAAACTCATATAATCAGTTGCCCGACCTACTCCAATTTGATTCTTTTCACTTATTTAGACATAATATAGTACTATGAAATGTTTCTGACCCAAAATATTACGAAATATGATTGTTTACATTAAAATGCAAAAGTTGATCAAAAAGTATGATAAGGTGAAAAAGTGACATTTTATGTCTAGAAAGTCACTTTTCATCAAAAGTACAATAACAAAACTCGTTGCCATTCATCCTGTGTCCCCTTACACACCTGTGCTCTTTATACGCTCAAAACGCTATACAGCGAACGAGAAGGCGCTAGGAGCAAAGGAAAGTGGTTTTTCTAACAAACTCATATAATCAGTTGCCCGACCTACTCCAATTTGATTCTTTTCACATATTTAGACATAATATAGTACTATGAAATGTTTCTGACCCAAAATATTACGAAATATGATTGTTTACATTAAAATGCAAAAGTTGATGAAAAAGTATGATAAGGTGAAAAAAGTGACATTTGATGTCTAGAAAGTCACTTTTCATCAAAAGTACAATAACAAAACTAGTTGCCATTCATCCTGTGTCCCCTTACACACCTGTGCTCTTTATACGCTCAAAACGCTATACAGCGAACGAGAAGGCGCTAGGAGCAAAGGAAAGTGGTTTTTCTAACAAACTCATATAATCAGTTGCCCGACCTACTCCAATTTGATTCTTTTCACATATTTAGACATAATATAGTACTATGAAATGTTTCTGACCCAAAATATTACGAAATATGATTGTTTACCTTAAAATGCAAAAGTTGATCAAAAAGTATGATAAGGTGAAAAAAGTGACATTTTATGTCTAGAAAGTCACTTTTCATCAAAAGTACAATAACAAAACTAGTTGCCATTCATCCTGTGTCCCCTTACACACCTGTGCTCTTTATACGCTCAAAACGCTATACAGCGAACGAGAAGGCGCTAGGAGCAAAGGAAAGTGGTTTTTCTAACAAACTCATATAATCAGTTGCCCGACCTACACCAATTTGATTCTTTTGACATATTTAGACATAATATAGTACTATGAAATGTTTCTGACCCAAAATATTACGAAATATGATTGTTTACATTAAAATGCAAAAGTTGATGAAAAAGTATGATAAGGTGAAAAAAGTGACATTTTATGTCTAGAAAGTCACTTTTCATCAAAAGTACAATAACAAAACTAGTTGCCATTCATCCTGTGTCCCCTTACACACCTGTGCTCTTTATACGCTCAAAACGCTATACAGCGAACGAGAAGGCGCTAGGAGCAAAGGAAAGTGGTTTTTCTAACAAACTCATATAATCAGTTGCCCGACCTACTCCAATTTGATTCTTTTCACATATTTAGACATAATATAGTACTATGAAATGTTTCTGACCCAAAATATTACGAAATATGATTGTTTACATTAAAATGCAAAAGTTGATGAAAAAGTATGATAAGGTGAAAAAAGTGACATTTTATGTCTAGAAAGTCACTTTTCATCAAAAGTACAATAACAAAACTAGTTGCCATTCATCCTGTGTCCCCTTACACACCTGTGCTCTTTATACGCTCAAAACGCTATACAGCGAACGAGAAGGCGCTAGGAGCAAAGGAAAGTGGTTTTTCTAACAAACTCATATAATCAGTTGCCCGACCTACTCCAATTTGATTCTTTTCACATATTTAGACATAATATAGTACTATGAAATGTTTCTGACCCAAAATATTACGAAATATGATTGTTTACATTAAAATGCAAAAGTTGATGAAAAAGTATGATAAGGTGAAAAAAGTGACATTTTATGTCTAGAAAGTCACTTTTCATCAAAAGTACAATAACAAAACTAGTTGCCATTCATCCTGTGTCCCCTTACACACCTGTGCTCTTTATACGCTCAAAACGCTATACAGCGAACGAGAAGGCGCTAGGAGCAAAGGAAAGTGGTTTTTCTAACAAACTCATATAATCAGTTGCCCGACCTACTCCAATTTGATTCTTTTCACATATTTAGACATAATATAGTACTATGAAATGTTTCTGACCCAAAATATTACGAAATATGATTGTTTACATTAAAATGCAAAAGTTGATGAAAAAGTATGATAAGGTGAAAAAAGTGACATTTTATGTCTAGAAAGTCACTTTTCATCAAAAGTACAATAACAAAACTAGTTGCCATTCATCCTGTGTCCCCTTACACACCTGTGCTCTTTATACGCTCAAAACGCTATACAGCGAACGAGAAGGCGCTAGGAGCAAAGGAAAGTGGTTTTTCTAACAAACTCATATAATCAGTTGCCCGACCTACTCCAATTTGATTCTTTTCACATATTTAGACATAATATAGTACTATGAAATGTTTCTGACCCAAAATATTACGAAATATGATTGTTTACATTAAAATGCAAAAGTTGATGAAAAAGTATGATAAGGTGAAAAAAGTGACATTTTATGTCTAGAAAGTCACTTTTCATCAAAAGTACAATAACAAAACTAGTTGCCATTCATCCTGTGTCCCCTTACACACCTGTGCTCTTTATACGCTCAAAACGCTATACAGCGAACGAGAAGGCGCTAGGAGCAAAGGAAAGTGGTTTTTCTAACAAACTCATATAATCAGTTGCCCGACCTACTCCAATTTGATTCTTTTCACATATTTAGACATAATATAGTACTATGAAATGTTTCTGACCCAAAATATTACGAAATATGATTGTTTACATTAAAATGCAAAAGTTGATGAAAAAGTATGATAAGGTGAAAAAAGTGACATTTTATGTCTAGAAAGTCACTTTTCATCAAAAGTACAATAACAAAACTAGTTGCCATTCATCCTGTGTCCCCTTACACACCTGTGCTCTTTATACGCTCAAAACGCTATACAGCGAACGAGAAGGCGCTAGGAGCAAAGGAAAGTGGTTTTTCTAACAAACTCATATAATCAGTTGCCCGACCTACTCCAATTTGATTCTTTTCACATATTTAGACATAATATAGTACTATGAAATGTTTCTGACCCAAAATATTACGAAATATGATTGTTTACATTAAAATGCAAAAGTTGATGAAAAAGTATGATAAGGTGAAAAAAGTGACATTTTATGTCTAGAAAGTCACTTTTCATCAAAAGTACAATAACAAAACTAGTTGCCATTCATCCTGTGTCCCCTTACACACCTGTGCTCTTTATACGCTCAAAACGCTATACAGCGAACGAGAAGGCGCTAGGAGCAAAGGAAAGTGGTTTTTCTAACAAACTCATATAATCAGTTGCCCGACCTACTCCAATTTGATTCTTTTCACATATTTAGACATAATATAGTACTATGAAATGTTTCTGACCCAAAATATTACGAAATATGATTGTTTACATTAAAATGCAAAAGTTGATGAAAAAGTATGATAAGGTGAAAAAAGTGACATTTTATGTCTAGAAAGTCACTTTTCATCAAAAGTACAATAACAAAACTAGTTGCCATTCATCCTGTGTCCCCTTACACACCTGTGCTCTTTATACGCTCAAAACGCTATACAGCGAACGAGAAGGCGCTAGGAGCAAAGGAAAGTGGTTTTTCTAACAAACTCATATAATCAGTTGCCCGACCTACTCCAATTTGATTCTTTTCACATATTTAGACATAATATAGTACTATGAAATGTTTCTGACCGAAAATATTACGAAATATGATTGTTTACATTAAAATGCAAAAGTTGATCAAAAAGTATGATAAGGTGAAAAAAGTGACATTTGATGTCTAGAAAGTCACTTTTCATCAAAAGTACAATAACAAAACTAGTTCCCATTCATCCTGTGTCCCCTTACACACCTGTGCTCTTTATACGCTCAAAACGCTATACAGCGAACGACAAGGCGCTAGGAGCAAAGGAAAGTGGTTTTTCTAACAAACTCATATAATCAGTTGCCCGACCTACTCCGATTTGATTCTTTTCACATATTTAGACATAATATAGTACTATGAAATGTTTCTGACCCAAAATATTACGAAATATGATTGTTTACATTAAAATGCAAAAGTTGATGAAAAAGTATGATAAGGTGAAAAAAGTGACATTTTATGTCTAGAAAGTCACTTTTCATCAAAAGTACAATAACAAAACTAGTTGCCATTCATCCTGTGTCCCCTTACACACCTGTGCTCTTTATACGCTCAAAACGCTATACAGCGAACGAGAAGGCGCTAGGAGCAAAGGAAAGTGGTTTTTCTAACAAACTCATATAATCAGTTGCCCGACCTACTCCAATTTGATTCTTTTCACATATTTAGACATAATATAGTACTATGAAATGTTTCTGACCCAAAATATTGCGAAATATGATTGTTTACATTAAAATGCAAAAGTTGATGAAAAAGTATGATAAGGTGAAAAAAGTGACATTTTATGTCTAGAAAGTCACTTTTCATCAAAAGTACAATAACAAAACTAGTTGCCATTCATCCTGTGTCCCCTTACACACCTGAGCTCTTTATACGCTCACAACGCTATACAGCGAACGAGAAGGCGCTAGGAGCAAAGGAAAGTGGTTTTTCTAACAAACTCATATAATCAGTTGCCCGACCTACTCCAATTTGATTCTTTTCACATATTTAGACATAATATAGTACTATGAAATGTTTCTGACCCAAAATATTACGAAATATGATTGTTTACATTAAAATGCAAAACTTGATGAAAAAGTATGATAAGGTGAAAAAAGTGACATTTTATGTCTAGAAAGTCACTTTTCATCAAAAGTACAATAACAAAACTAGTTCCCATTCATCCTGTGTCCCCTTACACACCTGTGCTCTTTATACGCTCAAAACGCTATACAGCGAACGAGAAGGCGCTAGGAGCAAAGGAAAGTGGTTTTTCTAACAAACTCATATAATCAGTTGCCCGACCTACTCCAATTTGATTCTTTTCACATATTTAGACATAATATAGTACTATGAAATGTTTCTGACCCAAAATATTACGAAATATGATTGTTTACATTAAAATGCAAAAGTTGATGAAAAAGTATGATAAGGTGAAAAAAGTGACATTTTATGTCTAGAAAGTCACTTTTCATCAAAAGTACAATAACAAAACTAGTTGCCATTCATCCTGTGTCCCCTTACACACCTGTGCTCTTTATACGCTCAAAACGCTATACAGCGAACGAGAAGGCGCTAGGAGCAAAGGAAAGTGGTTTTTCTAACAAACTCATATAATCAGTTGCCCGACCTACTCCAATTTGATTCTTTTCACATATTTAGACATAATATAGTACTATGAAATGTTTCTGACCCAAAATATTACGAAATATGATTGTTTACATTAAAATGCAAAAGTTGATGAAAAAGTATGATCAGGTGAAAAAAGTGACATTTTATGTCTAGAAAGTCACTTTTCATCAAAAGTACAATAACAAAACTAGTTCCCATTCATCCTGTGTCCCCTTACACACCTGTGCTCTTTATACGCTCAAAACGCTATACAGAGAACGAGAAGGCGCTAGGAGCAAAGGAAAGTGGTTTTTCTAACAAACTCATATAATCAGTTGCCCGACCTACTCCAATTTGATTCTTTTCACATATTTAGACATAATATAGTACTATGAAATGTTTCTGACCCAAAATATTACGAAATATGATTGTTTACATTAAAATGCAAAAGTTGATCAAAAAGTATGATAAGGTGAAAAAAGTGACATTTTATGTCTAGAAAGTCACTTTTCATCAAAAGTACAATAACAAAACTCGTTGCCATTCATCCTGTGTCCCCTTACACACCTGTGCTCTTTATACGCTCAAAACGCTATACAGCGAACGAGAAGGCGCTAGGAGCAAAGGAAAGTTGTTTTTCTAACAAACTCATATAATCAGTTGCCCGACCTACTCCAATTTGATTCTTTTCACATATTTAGACATAATATAGTACTATGAAATGTTTCTGACCCAAAATATTACGAAATATGATTGTTTACATTAAAATGCAAAAGTTGATGAAAAAGTATGATAAGGTGAAAAAAGTGACATTTTATGTCTAGAAAGTCACTTTTCATCAAAAGTACAATAACAAAACTAGTTGCCATTCATCCTGTGTCCCCTTACACACCTGTGCTCTTTATACGCTCAAAACGCTATACAGCGAACGAGAAGGCGCTAGGATCAAAGGAAAGTGGTTTTTCTAACAAATTCATATAATCAGTTGCCCGACCTACTCCAATTTGATTCTTTTCACATATTTAGACATAATATAGTACTATGAAATGTTTCTGACCCAAAATATTACGAAATATGATTGTTTACATTAAAATGCAAAAGTTGATGAAAAAGTATGATAAGGTGAAAAAAGTGACATTTTATGTCTAGAAAGTCACTTTTCAAAAAAAGTACAATAACAAAACTAGTTCCCATTCATCCTGTGTCCCCTTACACACCTGTGCTCTTTATACGCTCAAAACGCTATACAGCGAACGAGAAGGCGCTAGGAGCAAAGGAAAGTGGTTTTTCTAACAAACTCATATAATCAGTTGCCCGACCTACTCCAATTTGATTCTTTTCACATATTATAGTACTATGAAATGTTTCTGACCCAAAATATTACGAAATATGATTGTTTACATTAAAATGCAAAAGTTGATGAAAAAGTATGATAAGGTGAAAAAAGTGACATTTTATGTCTAGAAAGTCACTTTTCATCAAAAGTACAATAACAAAACTAGTTGCCATTCATCCTGTGTCCCCTTACACACCTGTGCTCTTTATACGCTCAAAACGCTATACAGCGAACGAGAAGGCGCTAGGAGCAAAGGAAAGTGGTTTTTCTAACAAACTCATATAATCAGTTGCCCGACCTACTCCAATTTGATTCTTTTCACATATTTAGACATAATATAGTACTATGAAATGTTTCTGACCCAAAATATTACGAAATATGATTGTTTACATTAAAATGCAAAAGTTGATGAAAAAGTATGATAAGGTGAAAAAAGTGACATTTTATGTCTAGAAAGTCACTTTTCAAAAAAAGTACAATAACAAAACTAGTTCCCATTCATCCTGTGTCCCCTTACACACCTGTGCTCTTTATACGCTCAAAACGCTATACAGCGAACGAGAAGGCGCTAGGAGCAAAGGAAAGTGGTTTTTCTAACAAACTCATATAATCAGTTGCCCGACCTACTTCGATTTGATTCTTTTCACATATTTAGACATAATATAGTACTATGAAATGTTTCTGACCCAAAATATTACGAAATATGATTGTTTACATTAAAATGCAAAAGTTGATGAAAAAGTATGATAAGGTGAAAAAAGTGACATTTTATGTCTAGAAAGTCACTTTTCATCAAAAGTACAATAACAAAACTAGTTGCCATTCATCCTGTGTCCCCTTACACACCTGAGCTCTTTATACGCTCACAACGCTATACAGCGAACGAGAAGGCGCTAGGAGCAAAGGAAAGTGGTTTTTCTAACAAACTCATATAATCAGTTGCCCGACCTACTCCAATTTGATTCTTTTCACATATTTAGACATAATATAGTACTATGAAATGTTTCTGACCCAAAATATTACGAAATATGATTGTTTACATTAAAATGCAAAAGTTGATGAAAAAGTATGATAAGGTGAAAAAAGTGACATTTTATGTCTAGAAAGTCACTTTTCATCAAAAGTACAATAACAAAATTAGTTGCCATTCATCCTGTGTCCCCTTACACACCTGAGCTCTTTATACGCTCACAACGCTATACAGCGAACGAGAAGGCGCTAGGAGCAAAGGAAAGTGGTTTTTCTAACAAACTCATATAATCAGTTGCCCGACCTACTTCGATTTGATTCTTTTCACATATTTAGACATAATATAGTACTATGAAATGTTTCTGACCCAAAATATTACGAAATATGATTGTTTACATTAAAATGCAAAAGTTGATGAAAAAGTATGATAAGGTGAAAAAAGTGACATTTTATGTCTAGAAAGTCACTTTTCATCAAAAGTACAATAACAAAACTAGTTGTCATTCATCCTGTGTCCCCTTACACACCTGTGCTCTTTATACGCTCAAAACGCTATACAGCGAACGAGAAGGCGCTAGGAGCAAAGGAAAGAGGTTTTTCTAACAAACTCATATAATCAGTTGCCCGACCTACTCCAATTTGATTCTTTTCACATATTTAGACATAATATAGTACTATGAAATGTTTCTGACCCAAAATATTACGAAATATGATTGTTTACATTAAAATGCAAAAGTTGATCAAAAAGTATGATAAGGTGAAAAAAGTGAAATTTTATGTCTAGAAAGTCACTTTTCATCAAAAGTACAATAACAAAACTAGTTCCCATTCATCCTGTGTCCCCTTACACACCTGTGCTCTTTATACGCTCAAAACGCTATACAGCGAACGAGAAGGCGCTAGGAGCAAAGGAAAGTGGTTTTTCTAACAAACTCATATAATCAGTTGCCCGACCTACTCCAATTTGATTCTTTTCACATATTTAGACATAATATAGTACTATGAAATGTTTCTGACCCAAAATATTACGAAATATGATTGTTTACATTAAAATGCAAAAGTTGATGAAAAAGTATGATAAGGTGAAAAAAGTGACATTTTATGTCTAGAAAGTCACTTTTCATCAAAAGTACAATAACAAAACTAGTTGCCATTCATCCTGTGTCCCCTTACACACCTGTGCTCTTTATACGCTCAAAACGCTATACAGCGAACGAGAAGGCGCTAGGAGCAAAGGAAAGTGGTTTTTCTAACAAACTCATATAATCAGTTGCCCGACCTACTCCAATTTGATTCTTTTCACATATTTAGACATAATATAGTACTATGAAATGTTTCTGACCCAAAATATTACGAAATATGATTGTTTACATTAAAATGCAAAAGTTGATGAAAAAGTATGATAAGGTGAAAAAAGTGACATTTTTTGGCTAGAAAGTCACTTTTCATCAAAAGTACAATAACAAAACTAGTTTCCATGTATCCTGTGTGTCCATACACACTTGTGCTCTTTATACGTTCAAAACGCTATACAGCGCTTCAGAAGGCGCTAGGAGCAAAGGAAAGTGGTTTTTCTAACAAACTCATATAATCAGTTGCCCGACCTACTCCAATTTGATTGTTTTCACATATTTACACACAATATAGTACTATGAAATGTTTCTGACCCAAAATATTACGAAATATGATTGTTTACATTAAAATGTAAAAGTTGATGAAAAAGTATGATAAGTTGAAAAAAGTGAAATTTAATGGCTAGAAAGTCACTTTTCATCAAAAGTACAATAACAAAACTAGTTTCCATGTATCCTGTGTGTCCATGCACACTTGTGCTCTTTATTCGCTCAAAACGCTATACAGCGCTTCAGAAGGTGCTAGGAACAAAGGAAAGTGGTTTTTCTAACAAACTCATATAATCAATTGCCCGACCTACTCCAATTTGATTTTTTTCACATAGTTAGACATAATATAGTACTATGAAATGTTTCTGACCTAAAATAATACGAAATATGATTGTTTACATTAAAATGTAAAACATGATGATAAAGTACGATAAGTTGAAAAAAGTGACATTTGATGGTCAGAAAGTCACTTTCCATCAAAAGTACCATAACAAAACTTGTTCCCATTCATCCTGTGTGTCCATTCACACTCGTGCTCTTTATACGCTCAAAACGCTATACAGCGCTTCAGAAGGCGCTAGGAGCAAAGGAAAGTGGTTTTTCTAACAAACTCATATAATCAATTGCCCGACCTACTCCAATATTATTTTTTTCACATAGTTAGATATAATATAGTACTATGAAATGTTTCTGACCTAAAATATTACAAAATAATCCAAAAGCCTATGTGAAAATCCTATTGGGTTTTTGTCGTGGGAACCTGTGTGATGATAACTTCCCGGTTCCGGTACAGAATGACGTCGTCCCTGCACCTCTCCCCACCATCATGGCATATCATTTGGCACAGAAGACTCCCGCAAGAAAAGAGAGAGAGAGATAGAAACATGCTATGCATCTGATAGATTGCCGTCAGGTCAGCCAGAAAGATCATGAGAATGTTGTGAGCGTTTTTTTTTTTGTTTGTTTGTTTGATAAGCTCTGAAAATTAGTTTTGGAGACAAGTGTGAGTGAAAGCCTAAGTGTGTGTGTGTGTGGTGTTTTCTGCATGGGCAGGCCTGCTTCTGTGTGAAAGAAGAAAAAAAAGAAAGAAAAAAATTAAACACTGTGTGTGTGATATTCAGATTGAGATGGGTAAAACAGAACTTTGTAATTTTTGCTTTTTCATTGAATGGTTGAATCTTGTACAGACTGTGGGGTGTGAGTCTGGTGGGACTTTTTGTAATATAATAATTACTTGCTATCAATAACCGCTGTGACTGGTTTAAAAATTGTAGAGCAGTCAAAAACTTGGCATTGTAAACATTTTCGACATCTGCCAGATTGCCCGTTGTGTAAATCGCTTAGACCTGTAATATATAAAAAATATTTTCCCAGATTGTGCGATCCAGAAAAAAGGAAGACTGAAGGCGAAAAAGTTTCTCCAGTTACTTAGAATCTCGATAGTTGGACTTGGAAAATGATTCACTGTCGTAAGGAATTGTGAAAAATCACACTTATCAAGCATAGCTCTGGCTTATTTTTCTTTTTAATTGTGGAGATGGATTTTTCTGTTTTCAATCCCATATTTAGTCTTTCGTGTGCTCGTTCATTTAAAATACTAAAAATAAATAATAATAATTAGGGATGCACCGAATGTTATTTTGCCAAAAATAGCAAAAAAAAAAAAGCACTTTCGGTGTTCGGCCGAATAAGTGAAAAGGCCGAATAAATTTGACCGAACAATTGCACGTGTGATGACGCGCCAAATAGCCTAGCAACCAGAGTGAGATGCGTGAATTTCACGACCTCCACTTCCGGCAGCACGCTTGGAGCAATGAGCGGGCGCGCATGCACGTGCTACGTGCACAAGCGCATGCTCTTCAGATGTTGACAACCGTGACATTGTTTACTGTAGACACATGCACGTTTGTTTTGTTTCTGTTCCAGGGTATTCTGTCACGTCGCGAGACGTAAGGGAGTAGAGTACGGAAGCAGGTAAAGACGTATTATTTAAGGGAGCATAACATTAACAACATATCTAACTATACTATATCTACTATAATACTCTGCGAGGTGTACAGGGACGCGAGCGGTATATATCCCCAATATAATCAACCGTATAGAACTGAATACAGCCATTTTTTGCGCTCGTCAGTATACCTTTTAATGAACTTTTTAGTTGTAGGCTACAGAGTGTTCCATTCTTTCAGCAGTCCGTTATAGGCCTAACATCGGCTATTCAAGGGGCTCAAAGATGAGCACATCAAAATATTTTTATTTTACTCATTTATTTATTTAAAGTTATATTGTGCCTTGATGGTAGCCTATGCCTGCTGGAATGAAAAAAAATGTTCAGTGTTAAATAAATATTTTGAAATTGTAATTTTTGTAATTGATTTTTTTCTTTGTAAAGCAAGACAAAATAGTAAAAAGCACATTTTGACTATTTAATTTATGCAGTGGTGAAAAAAATGGCAAAATATATGGAAAAATGCGAAAAAAACGTGTTCGGTTTCAGCCTTCGGCTTTCGGCCAAGCTTTTCATTATATTCGGTTTCGGCTTCGGCCAAGAATTTTCATTCCGGTGCATCCTTAATAATAATAATAATAATAATAGAAATTTGCATTTTGAACACTTTTCAAAAGTCTGCATTTTCAGGCCCCAAAACACCATTGTTGTGTAAAAGGCCCCTAAGCCTTTGTTGAGAAATGAATAAGTCAGACGCTCAGAATGTGGAGGAGAAAGTCCATTTGGACCTTTCATTTATATCCCATAAATTAATTGATAATAAAGGGTTTCTCTTTTTATGACTTGTGAGCAGAGAGAATAAAAAGGAATATTTTTCTGTAGGCCTAAAAGGAGGTCTTAGCCCAGATTATAGGCCAGGTTTTGTTAGTGATGTGTCGTTTGTGAATGAGTCTGCTCTATGAGTCGTCTCCCGTGTTCGTTATTTTTGTGAATTAATACAAGACAGAATAATAGGAGGATCTTTTAGCCACACTCCACAGACACGCGCACTTCATGCACTAACTGAATGTTGTGTTGATGTACATGTGTGTGTGACAAATCACGTGTGATAACATTATATTTTGTCATTCACACATATAGCCTTGTAGCTCAATTGTAGTCAGTTTGCTCTTTGAGCAGAATAAGCAGCCTTTGGACTGTGGATGAGAGGGATAAAAGTAGTAGATGCAGAGTGTTTCTTTTTTGTCTATATTGCTCATTTCATTCAGTGCTTTTATGTCTATAAAACCTGTAGAGATGTTAGGTATGATATTTGTAGTATGAATTACACCGGATTTTAGTTACTATTGTTATACAACTTGAAGTTAGTAATTTCTCCTGGTTTAAAAGGCTGTATTCTACTGGAGAAAATCTAATTGGAACAACGTAATTTTAAAAAATGATTGTTAACTTAAAAACTTGCGTTCATAAATATGGTAATTAAGTACATAACACTTAAATTCCTTTTAAATAGTGTGAAAAAAAAATAGTTGGAACAACTTTTATTTTTATGAGTAATCAATTTAAAAACTTGTGTTTATAATGCAGATTATTAAATAAGTTTTAATTGAAAATACATTTGATTGTATAGGAAAAGGTCATTTCTCTACCTCAGTGTAGTTCGTTGGTTGAAATTAATTTAATGTGTCATGTATGAAGGGTCTGAATGATATTTTGAGTCTGATACAGTTAAGTTAATAAGGGACAAGTGGGTGCATATGCACGTCTACCCTTTAAACTAAACACTATTGTTGTACATAGTAAAAAAAATTTCAATAGGTTGTTTTGAATAAAAATTAGTGGGATAAAAGAGACTAGAGAACTGTAAATACATGTCTAGATCTCATTTACTCTATTTTTTAGTTCTGTATTATTGGGATTATCACTTGTTAGCGCAGATGGGATATTAACATGTTAGGTTAGTGTACATCACAAATAGTCCTAGACTAAAGGATTTTTTTTTCATTCACCAGAATCATATTAAGAAAGGAATTCAGGAAGGGATAAGAATGAGTTCTAGTCAGACTAGAACTCTTTGACAGATTAACTAAACATGAGCGTAAAAGACCCCTTTATGATAGGTGTTATTCCTTTGATTAGAGAATTAGAGATTACTTTAGTAAATTTTTAATGATTTGATAGACCAACATTATTGAATCTATTCTGCAATATTTCATGATCCGAATGAAATTTGACACATTGATAAATCGATACAAAGGGCAGTGCAGTAATTACCTTTATCTAGAGATTACGCGATAAAACGGCTGTTGTGGTGCTATGTTTTTTTTATGAAACTTTGATTACTAGAAAATACTTCTTTTGCAATCTGATAACATGTCAACGGTTCACTGATAAGGCTTTTTAAAATTTTTGATAGGACACAAAGCTATGGGATTGGACTGTAATGATCTAATATAGTGGGATTTCCCTCTTTTAATAAAGGAACAACAAAATCTGATTCACAAATTTCTGGTATAACACCAGTGTCTAATGAAAGATTAAAAAGATAAGTTAAAGGAGATGAAATAATATCAGCTGCTAATTTCAAAAACACAGATTCCACACAATCAGGGCCTTGTGATTTGTTTATATCGAGCAATTTTAGTGCTCTGTAAACATCAGACCTCTTAATGTGTTAAAAACTGAACTCCTCATTTTGAATTGCTTTCTGCATTATTAAAATCAGCGTACAGTAAATCACCTGATAATTATTCACCTTTTTGAGTAGGCCTTGATCTGATGCATAAATTGAACATTTAATGATGGGTTTTGCAGTTGTGTTCCCAGTTGTCTGTCTCCAGTTTCCAAATCGGACAGTAATGGTGGCATCTTTCATCCTGAACTCGCCAATATACCTGGCACATTATGGGCTACCTAAGGTCGAAGCACGACAAGTAACATGTACATTGTATTAAGCTAAAGTGAAGTATAGTCATCCTGTGTTCTGTAAACAATATACTCCGTCCTCAGAAAAGGATGAAGGGACATGCCTAATTATTCTCGCAAGCTGTGATAACAACTGTGATAAGTTCTGCTATACAACACACCAAGTAACCAATGTTTAAGGCTGGAAGAGGATGACTTTTACACAAAATTTGCAAAATCACTGAACTAGTCATCCCAGTAACTCCATTAGTGCCCAATGTCCCTACTGTAACCTCTTCCATTCCATATGATAATTATTATTTTTCTGTTGTTGAACTGTGTTCAACTCTTTTTCCAGTGTGCCTGCATGTGAGAGCTCAAGGCCGTTACTCCCCTTAATATTCCAAGATCAGTAATACACCTGGGAGCATCTTCCTCAGGGGCCGTGGACTCCCCTGCGGTTTACTCCTCTGTGGTCAGAGACTCCCTCTCACGCTCCCAAGGCCGACATGACATGATTGCGGTCATCCTCCGCCCCATACCACACAACAAATGTTAAGCTTCCTGGACGTTATCAGGTATGGTCTTCAGTGTATCACTGATTGCTCTCTTCATGACAAAATCCTGAGAGCTGGGTGTTCTAAGGAAAAGACTTATGCTCTGCACCTGTACTATGGCTGGCAAACTACAACAAAGACTTTTACTTATATGTGACTGAGAGAGGTGGCGCCGATGCAGGTTGCCAGCTCAGGAGTATGAGGGCGCTTGCTGGTCTTTAGTTTATTTATCGAAAACATTGGATTTGGTGGCACAAGGATTGTCAGCACGTTTGCGTGCCATGGCTGGAGCTGATGTCTTAGTGCAGATCACTGGGAAAATTGCTCTCTCACACATTGATCTTACACTCATCACACCAGGTTACTTCTATTTTTATTAACATCCGCATACAACACATGACAGCTCAACAAAGAACAGGATATGAATTTATCCTTGTGCCACCCAAAATGTAACTATTAAACCTATTAGTGTGCCTAATACACCAACTGTAGTGTTGTATTGCCTAATTAATTCTGTGGCGCCAATGACTGAGAACACTCACAATTGCCTAGCCGAAATTCATATTTCCTCGAGCTTAAATTCGAACTTTTTAGACGTTCTATCTGAAAGATTTTGTGTCTGAAATTTCACAAACATTATGAGCACCCTGCTCTGCCCAGTTGGCTGAATTAGAAGCTATCACTACAGAGTGCGAACAGGTTAAGGGTAGAATTGTTTGTTTTTATGTATATGTATATATTCTGACTTTGCTTATGCCCATAGATTGTGTCATCTGTTTGGAGCTGTTTGAATGCAATGAGGCTTTAGAAAAAGCGTTGGAACGCCACATTAACATACCGAGCAAATAGTTTAATTGATTTCTGATTGTACCTACTGCACTTCTCACTGTATTAATTTCAGATGCGCATGGTTTTAACCAGTGCGCGAGGGGGAAGTTATGGGAAAGATAAAACAGCAAGAGTACTGGTCTCTGTACTTACAGGCAATGATGGATACTTTTTTTTTCTGAGTGTGATATTTATGCTCAAAACAATGTCAGAAAGGGAAAATCAGTATCAACAGGGCACATATCAATTCCAGAAGGGCCGTTTAAGCACTTGGTGAGAGACAGGTTTAGCAGATGGAGGGAGGCAATGCCATCAGCAGACTAAACTGCTGGTACAGTAATTAAATTTTTGAGCCGTAATTCCTAGATCTGGCATACCATCTCAGATTAGCTCTGGCAATGGCTCAGCATTTGTTTAAAAAACAGTGTTACATTAACTGTGAATAAATTAAAATTGTGATGTGTTTATCACCCTCAGTCACAGGGAATAGTGGAAAAGGTAAGTGGTACCTTTAAGGCTAAGCTTAATGCAATTTGTGCTGACGCTAAACTCGTTTCGGTAGATGCTCTACCTCTTGCACTCATGGCCTATCGCATGCAGACTAACAGAAATATGCATCCAACACCGCATGAAATGCTTACGGGTTGACCCATGTCTGTGTCATATCTGAGAGGTCCTTATGAAGGACTGCCGCTGGAGTAATTGCAGATGGAACTAAGAGCATATATGCGATAACTTACTGCTATGTATGAAGCTATCTATTCACAGGACCAGAGCTGGGGACCGAGAGAGGAGACAGTCCAGTGACTCCTGGAGAACTTGTGTACCTAGGGGTGTTCCAGCCCAGAAGGGAAGGGTGAGTGAAAGTGAGCACCTAGATTAAGACCTAGGAGAAAGGAGGATCAGGTGATCGAAGGGGACGATCCTATGGTTGACATTGCAGAAGAAAGAACAAGCCAAGATGGCTGATCGGCTGAACAGGATGGAACAGATTCCAGTTCCTCAAGTGAGGACGAAGAAGTTTGATGAGCCATGCCCTGGGTGTAAGTACTAGCTTGACCTCTCCACAAGGGTGGCCCCCTGCGATACGCAAAGTATCTGGGTCGAAGACAAACATTGCTAACACATCCCCTGAGAAAGGATGTGATGGAGTTTGTATTTTTTGCTTTTTCCATTTTTCTATTTTGGAATTTTTACATTTTCTATTACAATATAATCAATCGTGATTAAAGAGACAGGGTGGTCACTGTCTGATTTGTCTTTGTAATCAAACTGAAAATTTTTGTATTCATGTTCATTAGTCTATACTTGTATATGTGCTTAATCAACTGCTTATATATATATATAACTGCTTTTATATATATATATATATATATATATATATATATATATATATATATATATATATATATATGTATATATATATATATATATATATATATATATATATATATATATAAATTGTATACTGATAATTGTAGTCCTAAATCATTAATTTAAAAAAACTTTCACTGCACCATTCTCACTGTAAGCAACTTTCACTGTTACTCACTACTCACTTTTTTTTTCTTCCAGCACCACAGCTTCTATGACTTCATTGTGACAAAAGCTAGAGGCAAAAGTGGTAAGCATGCTTCTGATATTTTTAACACTCAAGTATGTCTGACTGTTTGAGTCATTCTGCCCATTTAAAACCAGTATTTCAATGCATATAAATTTGTCTTCAGGGCTTATGTGTTTGTATAGAGAGAGAGGGAGTGAGAGTGTGTGTGTGCACAGTGGTGCTTCAAAGTTTGTGAACCCTTTAGAATTTTCTATATATCTGCATAAATATGACCTAAAACAACAGATTTTCACACATTTTGGTCTCATCTGTCCACTAATCATAGGGTTGGCGGTTCGATTCTCGGCCCACATGACTCCACATGCCGAAGTGTCCTTGGGCAAGACACTGAACCGCAAGTTGCTCCCGATGACAAGTTAGCGCTTGCGTGTGAGTGTGTGTGGGTGAATGAGACACAGTGTAAAGCGCTTTGGAACCGCTAAGGTTTAAAAAAGTGCTACATAAGTGCAGACGACTTACCATTTCTCCAATATCCTTCTGGCTTGTCCATGTGATCTTTAGCAAACTGCAGACAGGCAGCAGTGTTCTTTTTGGAGAGCAGTGGCTTTCTCCTTGCAACCCTGCCATTCACACCATTGCTGTTCAGTGTTCTCCTGATGGTGAACTCATGAACATTAACGTTAGCCAATGTGAGAGAGGCCTTTAGTTGCTTACAAGTTACCCTGGGTTCCTTTGTGACCTCACAGACTATTACACCTAGGGCTGCATGATTATGGCCAAAATGATTATCATGATTATTTTGATCAATATTTAGATCACGATTATTCATTAATTTTAGGGCCAACATATTTTGATTGCACTTTCACATTTAAATAAACAGACCGCTGCTTTCACCTCCATGTCGTGCTACATTCCTGCTAATGTACAAATCTTTGCATTAAATTAGACTGGTCCTTAAAGTGCATCATCTTGTAGAAGCAATATATAAATAAAATTGTATCCAACATATAGGATAAGTAAAAATAAAAAGGCCATCAACCAAATGAAAATATGCATCAAATATCACAATATGCAACCAAATGAAAACAATTCAGGCGAATGCAGAAAAGTCAATAACCGTGTTTACAGGAGGAGAGACACAGCCAAATGAACCAATAGAGAGGTGCAGGGACGACGTCATTCTGTACCGGAACTGGGAAGTTATCATCACACAGGTTCCCACGACAAAAACCCAATAGGATTTTCACATAGGCTTTTGGATTATTTTGTAATATTTTAGGTCAGAAACATTTCATAGTACTATATTATGTCTAACTATGTGAAAAAAGTCATATTGGAGTAGGTCGGGCAATTGATTATATGAGTTTGTTAGAAAAACCACTTTCCTTTGCTCCTAGCGCCTTCTGAAAAGCTGTATAGCGTTTTGTGCGTATAAAGAGCAGCAGTGTGCATGGACACACAGGATGAATGGGAACAAGTTTTGTTATGGTACTTTTGATGAAAAGTGACTTTCTACACTTCAATTGTCACTTTTTCCACATAATTACAATTTATTCGCAACTCATAGATTTGAAGGAAAACAATCATATTTCATATTATTTTATGTCAGAAACATGTCATAGTATCATTATGTTATAAATATCTGAAAAATATCATATTGGAGGACGTCATGCAACTGATTATATGAGTTTGTTAGAAAAACCACTTTCCTTCACTCCCAGACGCTTGAAAATCGCTATATAGCATTTCCAGCGTCTGAAGAGCACCAGTGTTTATGGACACATAGGCGGAATACTTATCATGCTCTGCTTCAGTATGTCACAGTACATTTTGGCATTTATGGTTCCCTCAATGAATAGACGTATGAATGCTGCGTAGATGTATGAATGCTGCCAGCATTGCTGCAGAGGTTGAAGGGGTGGGGGGTCAGCCTGTCAGTGCTCAGACCATACGCCGCACACTGCATCAAATTGGTCTGCATGGCTGTCGTCCCAGAAGGGAGCGTCTTCTAAAGACTGCAGTTTGCTGAAGACAAGCAGACTAAGGACATGGATTATGAGCCCAAGATAAACTTTTTTGGTTCAGATGGTGTCAAGCGTGTTTTGCGGCAACCAGGTGAGGAGTACAAAGACGAGTGTGTCTTGCCTACAGTCAAGCATGGTGGTGGGAGTGTCATGGTCGGGGGCTGCATGAGTGCTGCCGGCACTGGGGAGCTACAGTTCATTGAGGGAACCATGAATGCCAACATGTACTGTGACATACTGAAGCAGAGCATGATCAGTATTCCTCCTATGTGTCCATAAACTCTGGTGCTCTTCAGACGCTGGAAATTCCAGCATGATAATGATCCCAAACACACCTCCAAGATGACCACTGCCTTGCTAAAGAAGCTGAGGGTGAAGGTGATGGACTGGCCAAGCATTTCTTCAGACCTAAACCCTATTGAGCATCTGTGGGGCATCCTCAAATGAAAGGTGGAGGAGCACAAGGTCTCTAACATCCACCAGCTCCGTGATGTCGTCATGGAGGAGTGGAAGAGGACTCCAGTGGCAACCTGTGAAGCTCTGGTGAACCCCATGCCCAAGAGGGTTAAGGCAGTGCTGGAAAATAATGGTGGCCACAAAAATATTGACACTTTGGGCCCAATTTGGACATTTTCACTTAGGGGTGTACTCACGTTTGTTGCCAGCGGTTTAGACATTAATGGCTGTGTGTTGAGTTATTTTGAGGGGACAGCAAATTTACACTGTTACACAAGCTGTACACTCACTACTTTACATTGTCGCAAAGTGTCATTTCTTCAGTGTTGTCACATGAAAAGTTATAATCAAATATTTACAAAAATGTGAGGGGTTTACTCACTTTTGTGAGATACTGTAAAGTCATAAACATGTAAAACACATCACAGTATCATATTAAGTCATAACAAGTAAGACATGTCATATATAGTCATAAACAAGTCAGACATCTCATATGGAGTCATAAACATGTGAATCACATCATAGTATCATATTAAGTCATAAATCTCATATTGAGACATAAACTTGTGAAACATATCATATAAAGTTATAAACAAGTCAAACATCTCATATTGCATCATAAACATATCATAGTATCATATTAAGTCAGATACAAGTCAAACATATCATTTTGAGTCATAAACATGTGAAACACATCATAGTATCAAAAGTCATAAACAAGTCAAACATCTCATGAACATATCATAGTATCATATTAAGTCATAAACAAGCTAAAGATCACATATTGAGTCATAAACACTTCATAGTATCATATTAAGTCATAAACAAGCCAGACATCTCATATATAGTTATAAACATGTGAAACACATCATAGTATCACATTAAGTCATCAAGAAATCAAACATCTCATATTGAGTTAAAAGCATATCATAGTATCATATTAAGTCATAAACAAGTCAAACATCTCATATCGAATCATAAACATGTGAAACGCATCATAGTATCACATTAAGTCATAAACAGGTCAAACATCTCATATTGAGTCATAAACGTGAAAGACATCAAATTATATTATTAAGTCATAAACAAGTCACACATCTCATATTTAGTCATAAACATGTGAAACGCATCATAGTATCATATTAAGTCATAAACAAGCTAAAGATCACATATTGAGTCATAAACACATCATAGTATCATATTAAGTCATAAACAAGTCACACATCTCATATTGAGTCATGAACATGTGAAACACATCATAGTATCATATTAAGTCATAAACAATCAGACATCTCATTTATAGTCATAAACATGTGAAAATCATCATAGTATCAAATTAAGTCATAAACAAGTCAGACATCTCATATATAGTCATAAACAAGTCAGACATCTCATATATAGTCATAAACATGTGAAACACATCATAGTATCATACTGAGTCATAAATCTCATATTGATACAAACTTGTGAAACACATCATAGTATCATATTAAGTCATAAACAGGTCAAACATATCATATTGAGTCATAAACATATTATAGTATCATTTTAAGCCATAAACAAGTCTGGCATCTCATATATAGTCATGAACATGTGAAACACATCGTAGTAATGTTGGCTCAAATTTAGCCTATTACCCAAAAACACTTAAAATTCAACATAGAAGCCAATACTCACATCTACCTCTGAGCCCAGTTGGAGATAGAAAAAAATACACCAGCCGTGAGTGAGAAGAAGCAAGGGTCCAGCTTTATTGTTCCATTCCACCACACGAGATCCACACCGATGAGAATTCTCAGAAGTGATCTCAATACCCTGAGCTTAAGCTCCAGTATTTATACTGTATTTACACACTAAATAACCCATATGTTTCAAGAAGACTATGATCTCACTACCAATAGGGTTAAAGAAGAGCTCATTTACCTTACTCTTATGTTCCAGAAAAGGGCTATTTCACTTACACATAGAATTGAAACCAGGGGTTTTAATTTACACATAAAATCAGAACCCAGGCATTTCTAATAACCCAGAAAATAAAAACCCAGAGTTTCTAGTTACTCAGAGGATCAGAAACCAGAGTTTTCAGTTACCCAAGGCATCAGAAACTTCAGTTTTCAGTTACCCAGAGAATAGAAAGTGGAGGAGACTAAACAATCTAATGGGACCTTGGTCTTATTGTTATCTCGAGGGGGGGCAGTTTGACCCAGCCACCCTTATAACTGGCTCTCTTCATGGTTCTCTTAAAATTAAGGCCTTCCTTGCGAGACGAGAATCTTCACCATCTGAATCATGAGTAAGTTATATTTTCCTGTATTTCTAGTTTTTATTTTCAGATTTACTCTATATCTCTTATTATATATGCTGCTTGAAAAACCGGTTTACTGTACTTCCTACTTCTTAATAGCATTTTTATAAAGAGTATATATATATATATATTATTATTATAAGACATTACCCTTATAATATCTTAATATTCCTTTTTATTATTCTTATAAAGTTATAATAGTATGTGTGTGTGAGAGAGATTGTGTGTGTGTGTGTTATGTCTACTTGCCCGCCCTTGACTGTACGAGGGTGTGTGTGTGTGTGTGTTTTAGCACTCCTCAGCTCGTACACTTCTTTCGACTTTTTGACTAACAACCCATAGTGTACTACTCTTAAAGATCTTTAAAGTGTTTTTTCCAATTTATCCACATCTGACTAATACCGCTTCTGTATGTCTAGGTGCCGGTGCCCGTCGTCAGTCCCTTCTCTCTCCGTTACTGGACCTGGATCTGGATCTGGATCTGGATCTGGACACTCATTACCAGCTTGTGCATCTCACTGCTGATATCATGATGCTACTTAACTATCTTCGCAGCACCCCCTCTAGGAATGGAGATCCGGGGTTCCCCCCTCTTCTTCGATACAGAATCTGCCCCGTGAACGTGCGTGTTGACGCCTCTACACAGTCAGAACCCCCCTCCAGCTTCCAGTCCGAGGATGATGTCGTCTTCTCTGATCCGGGCCCCGACCATTCGTCCCTCTTCTCACCTACCAGTCCGTCCGACTCTCAGTGGTCCGTTCACTTCACCCTCGCTGATTTCCCCATGTCCCCAGGATGCACCCCATTTTCTTCCCCCTCTCGCTCTCCTCCAGACTACGCACCCACCCGTCCTGTGAATTACCAATAAAATTACATTTTTACTCATACTAAGTCTCCCTCATGTTTATTTCATATCATTTTTATCCACAACAGTAACATATTAAGTCAGAAACAAGTCAAACATCTCATAAACATGTGAAACGCATCATAGTATCATATTAAGTCATAAACAAGCTAAAGATCACATATTGAGTCATAAACACTTCATAGTATCATATTAAGTCATAAACAAGCTAAAGATCACATATTGAGTCATAAACAAGTCTGACATCTCATATATAATCATAAACATGTGAAACACATTGTAGTATCATATTAAGTCAAAAAGAAGTCAAACATCTCATATTGAGTCATAAACATATCATAGTAAACACTTCAAGTCATACATCTCATATTGTGTTATAAACATGTGAAGCACATTATAGTGTCATATTAAGTCATAAAGAAGTCAGACATCTCATATACAGTCATAAACATGTGAAACACATCATATTATATTATTAAGTCATAAAGAAGTCACACTTCTCATATTGAGTCATAAACATGTGAAACACATCATAGTAACATGTCATCAAATAGTCAAACATCTCATATTGATTTAAAAACTTATCATAGTATCATATTAAGTCATAAACAAGTCAAACATCTCATATCAAATCATAAACATGTGAAACGCATCATAGTATCACATTAAGTAATAAACAGGGCAAACATATCCTATTGAGTTATAAACATGTGAAACACATCAAATTATATTATTAAGTCATAAACAAGTCATACATCTTATATTTAGTCATAAACATGTGAAACACATCAAATTATATTATTAAGTCATAAACAAGTCATACATCTCATATTTAGTCATAAACATGTGAAACACATCCTAGTATCATATTAACTCATAAACAGTTAAAACATATCATATTGAGTCATAAACATGTGAAACTCATCATAGTATCCTATTAAGTCATAAACAAGTGAAACGTCTCATATTGAGTCATAAACACATTATAGTATCAAATTAAGTCATAAACAAGTCAGACATCCCATATTTAGTCATAAACATGTGAAACATATCATATTAAGTCATAAACAAGTCAGACATCTCATATATAGTCATAAACATGTGACTCACATCATCATATCATATTAAGTCATAAATCTCATATTGAGACATAAACGTGTGAAACATATCAAGTCATAAACATGTCAAACATCTCATATTGCATCATAAACGTATCATATTAAGTCAGAAACAAGTTAAACATCTCATATTGAGTCAAAAACATGTGAAACACATCATAGTACCCTATTAAGTCATAAACAAGTCAAACATTATGACAATTTGATTCTATGATGTGTTTCACATGTTTATGACTCAATTTGAGATGTTTGACTTGTTTAAGACTTAATATGACACTATGTTGTGTTGTACATGTTTATGACTCAATTTGAGATGTTTGACTTGTTCATGACTTAATAGGATACTATGATGTGTTTCACATGTTTTTGACTCAATATGAGATGTTTGATTTGTTTATGTCTTAATATGATACTATGATGTGTTTCATATTTTTATGACTCAATATGAGATGTTTGACTTGTTTATGATTGTGATTATGATTAAGATTATGACTGATTTGTTTATGAAGTTTTTAATGTAAACAATCACATTTCATATCATTTTAGGTCAGAAACATGTCATGGTATTTTATTATGTTATAAGTATCTGAAAACTATCATATTGGAGGACGTCACACAATTTGATTATATGAGTTTGTTAGAAAAACCACTTTCCTTCCGTCCCAGCCGTTTGAAAATCGCTGCATAGCGTTTTCAGCATCTGAAGAGCACCACTGTGTATTGACACATAGTACGAAGGTGAACAAGTTTTGTTGGGGCACATTTGAATGAAAAGTGACTTTCTACACTTCAATTGTCACTTTTATTCACCTTATCATACTTTATTTTCAAGTTATAGATTTTAATGTAAACTGTTTAGTTTATGACTCAATATGAGATGTTTAACAAGTTTTTTGACTTAATAGGAATGTTTCACTTGTTTATTTTAGTTGATTTAATATGATGCCTAAACACGTCTGTGACTTAATATGATATGTTTAACATTTTTATGACTTAATATGAAACTTTGATATGTTTATGATTTAATATGATTCCTAGACATGTTTATGACTTGTTTCACTTGTTTATGAATTAATATGATGCTATGATATGTTATGATTCAATTTGAAATGTATCACTTGGTTAAGACTTAATATGATGTGTTTAACAAGTTTATGACTTAACATGATACTTTGATATGTTTCACATGCTTATGACTCAATATGAGATGATTCACTTGTTTATGACTTAATATGATACTATGATGTGTTTCACATGTTTATGATTTAATATGATTTCTAGACATGTCTATGAGAATATGAATGTTTCACATGTTTATGACACTATATGATGTGTTTCACATGTTTATGACTCAATATGATATGTTTAACAAGTTTTGACTTATGATTCCTAGACATGTTTATGACTTAATATGATGTTTTTAACTTGTTTATGATTTAATATGTTTCCTAAATATGTCTCTGCATTAATATTAATATTTGATGAGTCATAAACATGTGACACATATCATAGTATCATATTAAGTCATAAACTTGTTAATCATATCACATTGAGTCATAAACAAGTGAAACATCTCATATTGAGTCATGAACATGTGAAACATATCATAGTATCAAATTAATTCATAAACAAGTGAAACATCTCATACAGAGTCATAAATGTGAAAAATATCATTATTAAATTAAAAATGTGAAACATTCATATTAAGTCATAATCAAGTTGATTGATTTGATTGGCATCCTTCTGTCTTCGGGAGACGATGGTGTAGCATCCGTTTCGGGTGAATTTATTTGCTCCTTCTCAAGTGGCTGTACAAGCCAACCCGTGAGTGGCAGTCCTGGTTGCAGTTGCAGTCGCACGCTGTGGCTGAAATTGCCAAGCCTTCCCCTGTCTCTCTTGTCAGCAAGGTGCTTAAACCTGTCCTTCTCCGCTTTCTGAGTGCCCCATCTAATGGCAAAACGCCAGGCTGTACGGTCTTCAGTGCTGGATTCTAATGAACTAGGGTTGATGCCGCATAATCTCATGTCCTTCTTGCAGACATCTTTGAATCGCAGTTGGGGGCGTCCAGTTAGCCGTGAACTCTCAGCCAGCTCACCATACAGAAGATCTTTGGGAATGCGACCTGGATCCATTCTTTTTCCAGTTTCATTTTTATTGAACATTTCTGCTGTACATTTCTGCTGATCATTTCTGTTGAACATTTCTGCTGAACTAAACATTTCTACTGAACATTTCTGCTGAACATTTCTGTTGAACATTTCTGCTGAACGGGCGCACGGTGGCTTAGTTAGCACGTTCGCCTCACACCTCCAGGGTCCGGGGTTCGATTCCCGCCGGGGCCATGTTGTGCGGAATTTGCATGTTCTCCCCGTGCTGCGGGGGTTTCCTCCGGGTACTCTGGTTTCCTCCCCCAGTCCAAAGACATACATGGTAGGCTGATTGGCATGTCTAAAGTGTCCGTAGTGTATGAATGGGTGTGTGAGTGTGTATGTGATTGTGCCCTGCGATGGATTGGCACCCTGTCCAGGGTGTACCCCGCCTTGTGCCCCATGCGCCCTGGGATTGGCTCCAGGTTCCCTGTGACCCTGTAGAAGGAGTAAGCGGTAGAAGATGGATGGATGGATGGATGGATTTCTGCTGAACATTTCTGCTGAACTAAACATTTCTGCTGAGCTGGACATTTCTGCTGGACATTTCCGCTGAACTAAACATTTCTGCTGGACATTTCCGCTGAACTAAACATTTCTGCTGAACATTTCTGCTGAACACGTCTACCAAACATGTCTGCTGAACATCACCTTTTCTCTCCTCTCCTCCCCTCCCTTTCCCAAATATTCCATTGAGAAGAAAAAAGAAAACAAATTGAGCAACACACAGCAGTAAACATTCACAGGTTTTTTTATTTTTATACTAACAAAGGAAAACAAAATTAAAAGTACCCCCCCTCCCCCGGCTCATCATGGCTACCCAATAACTGTCGCTGGTTATACAGATATTGTAAGACCCAACAACAGGCACAAAAATTTATGTGGGAAGTGTCTGTAACTCCATAAAGTATACGATAAAGGGATGCCATTTATAAAAAAAAAAAAAAGAAACTTGTCCGTACAACCCTTCATCGTATACCTTATTTTCTTGAGTTTTAGAAAAAACATCACGTCCTTTAGCCATTGAGAGATAGATGGGTATTTAGCAGACTTCCAATGCAACAGTAGGGAACGTCTTGCTATAAGGGATTTGAAAGCAATAACATCCTTTTGTATCGAGCTCAATGGATCTGACTCATCAGTGATCCATTCTTCTAACGTGGCCAAGCCAATGGAAATGCTTCTCACAGAGGATGGCAAACATGCTGCTCGTGATGGCGCGTTCCAGAACTTCTGTATTGGGTACCCTGTCCTGCCACTGTACATGGAGGATGCATCGCAGGCACCTCAGGTGAAAGCTGTTGAGCTTCCTCTCATGCCTAGTGTAGGTTGTCCAAGTCTCACTACCGTAGAGGAGTGGGCTTAAAAATCAGGCCTGTTAGACACGCAGCTTGGTTTTCACAGTAAGGTTGAAGTTTTGCCACACCCTGTGACTTAGATTGGCCATAACTCCTGCAGTCTTGGTAATCCTACGATTTACCTCTGCATCATTGAAGAATGAACAGGATTTGGTTGACCCGAGGTAGGTGAAGCTCTCCACAACCTCCAGGTTGCATCCATCTATGGCAATGCTGGGAGGATGGTCTGTGCCCTGAGCCATGACATTGGTCTTCTTGAGGCTAATGGTCAGCCCAAACTCCTTGCAGGCGTGGGAGAGGCGACTGACAAGCTGCTGCAAACCTTCCTCCGAAAAGCATCTCACATAGGAGCAACTCAACGACTTTGGTCTTGGCACGAAGGCAGAAGATGTTGAAAAGCTTGCTGTCAGACCTGGTGTGGATGTAGACTCCCTCACTGCAGTCTCAGAAGGCATATCGGAGAAGCATGGAAAAGAAGATACCAAAAAGTGTCGGCGCAAGGACACAACATTGTTTCACTCCGCTGCTAACTGGAAAAGCGTCAGATGCTGCACGGTTGAAGCAGACTGTGCTATGCATGTCCTCGTGGAATTTGGTGATGACTGCCTTGAGAGTTCCTTGTCAATGACTGAAGTCTGGCATGCATCGTTGATGTGCTGCAGATCAGCAGTGAGACCAGGACACATGGTCCTGACGTTCCAGCTTGCGAAGCGAAGAGCTGGAGTCTTCTTGTTTTTTCCTTGCTTGCCTGGTGCAGAATTTATGGCCTACTTGTCGAGATGATTCTCTAAGCTCCATGCACCCAAGTGAAGCAGGCAAGCCATGGAGGGACAGCACCTTATTGGCTGGGGGCTGCCTAGCTTGAGGCGGGCGGTAGCTGTCCAGTGAGATGCGATGATCTCTCCCATTGACAGAAGCAAGCCCCTGGTGCCCGTTTCCTTCGCCAATCGAATGAGCTTAAAACCGGTGACTGCCACTACCCGTGTTGTGTCGGCGCCTTATAGTGTCGCTGGAGTGTGCTCTCCATTGGAGCTACAAAAGCCTGGGCAGGGTGATATGGAGGATCAGCTGTTTCCCATGCAGCAGACCCCCCCTCTCCACGCAGCTGGTGGACCCAAGGGAACGACGACAGCCGATACAACTTGGCACCAACAATGTCGCAGGAGTTGCCGGGACAAGACTACATTTGGCCTTGAACTGCCTTCGGGACTCTGGCTCCTGATTTGACTTCGAGGTTTACTCCTGAAGCCTTTTCCATGCATAGGATGGATGTAGCCGCAAGGCAGCGGAGGTTTAAAGTTCCTTCTTCTGTGAGCAACTGATTTTAAGGCGCCAGTGACCCGCCTCCGCCCCTTCTCCTGTCTGTAAAAGCAGGTCCGCCAGGCTTAGAAACTAAGCCACTCGAGCAGGCCAGGAGTTGGACTTGGTTGTCAGAGGCTATATGAGACGCACGCCATGGGAGCATTTTATAGATGATGTGAGCTCAACCATAGCAGCACCACCCCCAGCTATGACATTGGACCCCCTAAACAAGTTAAATACATCATATTAAGTGATAAAAATGTCTAGGAATCATATTAAATCATAAACATATGAAAGTATCATATTAAGTCATCAAATTGTTAAACATATCATATTAAGTCATAACCAAGTGAAACATTTCATACTGAATCATAAACATATCATAGTATCATATTAAGTCATAAACAAGTGAAACATCTCATATCGAGTCATAAACATGTGAAACATCTTGTTACGAAACAGGACTCAAACAGGAAGTAAGCGCAGGAGTAAAGTCTTTATTTACACTTAATTCACTGTACGAGGAGGCAGGAAACAAGGTCTAAACATAAACTTACAGCTGAAACAAGAAACCTGAGCTTAAACATTTGTCCTTTAACTAGAAATGAGGCATGCAACTACCGTCTAACCATGACATGAAAAGCTTGTGTAACTAGGACATGAAACTCTCGTTTAACAAAGACATGAAACTATCGTTTAACAAAGACATGAAACTATCATTTACCAATAACATGAAACACTCATTTAATTAAGGCCTGACATACTTGTTTAACTTAACATAAAGCGCTCGTTTAACTAAGGTATGAAACTCTCATTTAACTATGGCAGGAAACACTCGTTTATCTCTAGCATGAAACACTCGTTTAACTCTGGCATGAAACACTCGTTTAATTCTGGCATGAAACACTTGTTTAAGTATGGCAGGAAACACTCGTTTAACTATGGCATAAACACTCGTTTAACTCTAGCATAAACACTCGTTTAACTAAGGCATGACACACTCTTTTAACTATGGCAGGAAACACTCGTTTAATTATGGCAGGAAACACTCATTTAACTGTGGCATTGACACTCGTTTAACTCTGGCAGAAACACTCGTTTTACAAAGGCATGAAACTAGGAACAAGAAACCAGACAGAGCATGGACACATTACCGCCTGGCACCATTATACATTCCGTCTTTCCTCTATTAGTCTCTACTCTAATACTGCCCGATGTGCGTAGCAAGCAAGGGGTTTAAATAACCAGTCCCAATTACCTTAATTGCTGACAGCTGGTAACATTTCAAAGCACACCCTCGCACCTCCTCCAATAACTGAACAGGGCGGGGACAGAACAGAAACCAAAATAAGTGGCAGTGGCACTCCTGTACCCCTGTGTAATCTGTCCTTTCAGGAAAAAGGGCAGTCTCTGTCGGGCAACAGACAGGCGGAGCACCGCTTCCAGCATGGCTGGGGCATTGGGCGACGTCCACCATGGGGCTGGAGATTGGGGCGATGTCGTCAGCGGGACTGGAATGCTGGGTGACGTCCTCAGCAGGACTGGAACGCAGGGCAATGTCCTCAGCGGGACTGGAATGCTGGGCGAGGTCCTCAGTGGGACTGGAGCTCGAAGAGACATTCTCTGTGGGGCTGGAGATCGGAGAGACGTCCTCTGTGGGGCTAGAGCTTGGAGGGACATCCTCAGTGAGGCTGGAGCTCGCAGGGACATCCTTTGCGGGGCTGGAGCTCGGAGGGACGTCCTCTGCGGGGCTGGAGCTCGGAGGGACGTCCTCTGCGGGATAGGACAGCGGGACAGCTTCCTTGGTGGCAGAGACCTCCCCACGGGTCTCTAGCCGGAGCTCTGAGGTCGCCAAGTTGACCTCCGTCCGGGGCCCAGAGGTCGCCAGGTTGACCTCGGGCTAGAGCTTCAGAGCTGAGACCTCCCCGTAAGTCTCAAGCTGGAGCTCAGAGGTCGCCAAGTGGGGGCCCAGAGGTCGCCAGGTTGACCTCGGGCTGGAGTTCCGGAGCTGAGACCTCCCCATAGGTCTCAAGCTGTGGCTCTGAGGTCACCTGGTTGACCTCAGGCGGGAGCTCTGAGGTCGCCATGTTGACCTCGGGCTGGATCTCTGCACAGGCTTTCCGGTGTAGTCATTTGTGCTCCCGCCAGCTACTCTTGAAGCATTCCTTTGAACAGAAGAACGCTTCCTGGAGACCCAGTTTCTTGCAGGTAGGGCATTGTAGTTGAATCTCTCTTCCGCAGCCCACAGACGTGCATCTCGGTGTCCTCTCCACCAGGAACCTAAGGCGAAGCTGCGGATTCGAGCGTGTTCACCGACTTGGGAGTTGCGGAATCTAGCATGTCCACCCACTTGTAGCAAAGGTGGAAGGGTGGGTCAGGCTGGGGCTTTCCATTGACCCGCCACCCCAGTAGCTCCAGACCACAAAGATGTCCTGGCCGGTAGAATTCCTCGACAAAAAGTTCCGCGAACTGGGTGACGTCATGGAGAGCGGGCGAACCCAATACTCAGTAGTTGCTCCGTCCAGTCCCTGGCCGGACCACAAAAACGCGACACCAAGAACCCAATCCACTGGCTCTTAGTAGGCTTGGGATACGCCAGGCTGCAGAAATAAACTTGGCAGCTGCAGAGGAATTCCAGCGGGTAGCTCCCCAATCCCGCTGTTGCCGGTGGGAGTTTGGCGGCGAACCTTTTATGGGAACTGCACGGACAGGAAACGAGTGTCTCCCAATAAGGTGCCCTCCTGCTACTTCCATGGTCAGGAGCAGTATTCTGTTATGAAACAGGACTCAAACAGGAAGTAAATGCAGGAGTCTTTATTCACACATAAGTCACTGTACGAGGGGGCAGGAAACAAGGTCTAAACATAAACTTACAGCTGAAACAAGAAACCTGAACTTAAACATTTGTCCTTTAACTAGAAATGAGGCATGCAACTATCATCTAACCATGACATGAAAAGCACTTGTAACTAGGACATGAAACTCTCGTTTAACAAAGACATGAAACTATCGTTTAACAAAGACATGAAACTATCGTTTACCAATGACATGAAACACTCGTTTAACTATGGCATAAACACTTGTTTAACTCTAGCATAAAACTCTCGTTTAACTAAGGCATGAAACACTCATTTAACTATGGCAGGAAACACTCGTTTATCTCTAGCATGAAACATTCGTTTAACTCTAGCATGAAACACTCGTTTAACTATGGCATAAACACTCGTTTAACTCTAGCATGAAACACTCGTTTAACTATGGCATAAACACTCGTTTAACTCTAGCATGAAACACTCATTTAACTCTGGCATGAAACACTCGTTTAACTCTGGCATGACACACTCGTTTATGACTCGTTTATCTCATACTGATTCATAAACATGTGAAGCATACAGTGAGGGAAAAAAGTATTTGATCCCCTGCTGATTTTGTACGTTTGCCCACTGACAAAGAAATGATCATTCTATAATTTTAATGGTAGATTTATTTGAACAGTGAGAGACAGAATAACAACAAGAAAATCCAGAAAAACGCATGTCAAAAATGCTATAAATTGATTTGCATTTTAATGAGGGAAATAAGTATTTGACCCCTCTGCAAAACATGACTTGGTACTTGGTGGCAAAACCCTTGTTGGCTATCACAGAGGTCAGACGTTTCTTGTAGTTGGCCACCAGGTTTGCACACATCTCAGGAGGGATTTTGTCCCACTCCTCTTTGCAGATCTTCTCCAAGTCATTAAGGTTTCGAGGCTGACGTTTGGCAACTCGAACCTTCAGCTCCCTCCACAGAAAACAGATTTTCTATGGGATTAAGGTCTGGAGACTGGCTAGGCCACTCCAGGACCTTAATGTGCTTCTTCTTGAGCCACTCCTTTGTTGCCTTGGCCGTGTGTTTTGGGTCCTTGTCATGCTGGAATACCCATCCACGACCCATTTTCAATGCCCTGGCTGAGGGAAGGAGGTTCTCACCCAAGATTTGAGGGTACATGGCCCCGTCCATCGTCCCTTTGATGCGGTGAAGTTGTCCTGTCCCCTTAGCAGAAAAACACCCCCAAAGCATAATGTTTCCACCTCCATGTTTGACGGTGGGGATGATGTTCTTGGGGTCATAGGCAGCATTCCTCCTCCTCCAAACACGGCGAGTTGAGTTGATGGCAAAGAGCTCCATTTTGGTCTCAGCTGACCACAACACTTTCACCCAGTTGTCCTCTGAATCATTCAGATGTTCATTGGCAAACTTCAGACGGGCATGTATATGTGCTTTCTTGAGCAGGGGGACCTTGTGGGGGCTGCAGGATTTCAGTCCTTCACGGTGTAGTGTGTTACCAATTGTTTTCTTGGTGACTATGGTCCCAGCTGCCTTGAGATCATTGACAAGATCCTCCCGTGTAGTTCTGGGCTGATTCCTCACTGTTCTCATGATCATTGCAACTCCACGAGGTGAGATCTTGCATGGAGCCCCAGGCCGAGGGAGATTGACAGTTCTTTTGTGTTTCTTCCATTTGCGAATAATCTCAGCAACTGTTGTCACCTTCTCACCAAGCTGCTTGGCAATGGTCTTGTAGCCCATTCCAGACTTGTGTAGGTCTACAATCTTGTCCTGACATCCTTGGAGAGCTCTTTGGTCTTGGCCATGGTGGAGAGTTTGGAATCTGATTGATTGATTGCTTCTGTGGACAGGTGTCTTTTATACAGGTAACGAGCTGAGATTAGGAGAACTCCCTTTAAGAGTGTACTCCTAATCTCAGCTCGTTACCTGTATAAAAGACACCTGGGAGCCAGAAATCTTTCTGATTGAGAGGGGGTCAAATACTTATTTCCCTCATTGAAATGCAAATCAATTTATAACATTTTTGACATGCGTTTTTCTGGATTTTTTTTTGTTGTTATTCTGTCTCTCACTGTTCAAATAAACCTACCATTAAAATTATAGACTGATCATTTCTTTGTCAGTGGGCAAACGTACAAAATCAGCAGGGGATCAAATACTTCTTTCCCTCACTGTAGATTATGCTTTTTAACCAATATTGATTATTCGATTATGCTTAAGTAATAATTCAAAATGTTGGTAATTCACCATTAACATATCCAAATGTTAGTTACACATATTGAATACACTTTATTAACATATCCAAATGTTAGTTACACATATTGAATACACTTCATTAACATATCTAAATGTAGTTACACATATTGATTACGCTTCATAAATATTTTCGATAACATATGCTGATTCTCACAGCTGGACACTTTTTTATGATTTTTTTATTTTTTTTTGCTCTACAACTAAGACCTTATTCCTTCCCTTTCCTCTTTTACTACTTTTTATTTTACTTTTTGACCCATTGTCTTTTTGTTCCTGAATGTTTGGTTAGAACTTTCTGGAACATGGAGCTAATGCTAATTTAATATGTTCTGTCAGAAAACCCACACAGCTTGCAGCATGCTGTGGTAACGTTATTAGATTATATTGTCCACTTGCCATGAAAACAGACCCGTTGTTCAGCTCAACACACTATTTTTTTGGTCTCATTGAGTGATCCTGAAGGGATTGAATAATGTTTAAATGCACCTGTATTTTACAAACAGCTATAAAGAGGGCAGGAGGAAAGCCAAAGAGGGCAGGACTTGGTCAGACCTCCAGTCAGTGTCTGGGCAAAGACCACCAAGGTGTAAAACATACAGATATTTGTTCAGCACATTACTGTTCCTTGATGCTTTGAGGTTGTATTTAAAGTTGTATTTTTCATGAAACATTGTAGAATTTGGCAATATAGTCAATATTTTATAAGTGTACATTTAGTTTTTATCAATTAATTTGTTATCAGGAGGAGTGTCCAGATTGGCCCCCCTGGAGGTCAGGAGAATTGTTTGTTCGATTCAGAGGATGTGTGCCACACCACCCAAACAAATTCTTCCACCTGCCCCAACTGTTAACTTCCCCACAGTCACCCCAAACACCACTTTCCCCCTGTTCCCACCACCACTTTGCCAGCAGCAGCACACGGTTCGTTCACAGAGATGCTGCAGAACTGGCAGCCGATGGACGATATGCCATGAGTGTATTCTTCTACTTTCTGACTACTTTCTTTTGCAGGTATTAATTTTGTAGAACATGTTTCCTCACCTCCCTTAACACAGTGTTCTCTTGTAGCGCTGCCAGGCTGTCAGACTTTACGAGCCCCCCCTAGTAATCATCAGAATCAGGTAGGGCCAACTGTGATTTCCACTCAGCCATCTTACCAGAATTTGTATAGGTTAGGAATAAGACTGAGGATGGAGTTGTATAGTTTTGTAGTGTGTATCATTTTTAAATATTGTTAACTTCTTTATCACAGCCATGCTGAGGGAGGTGTTGACTAAATTAGAGATGGTGCTGGACCAACAAACCACTGGGATTGCTTCAATTACACGGAGGTCCAGGAGCAGTCTTTGGATGTTGATGAAGATTTACTGCCCCTGCATCCTTCCTCAACTGCGTAGTCTGGAGCAAAGGATGCAACAGAGCCCAGATTACAAGCAAAAACTGGTGAGAATTTTCTTTCTTTTTTGTTAACAATTGTTTACACAATTACACAGCTACTGAGAGCATTTCTTTTTTTCTCAAAATGACACACTCGTATTCAAAGCACAACATTCAACACCACTTTGATATGAGGAAACAGTTATGACCTAATATTTGGTAGAGGAGGAAAACATGGAAAACACACAGGGCAGGGTAACTGCAGGAGTAGTAAGGAGCACTGACACAGTTGACGAGGCAATACATGTTTGAATTATTTATTTTTAGATAATTTTATTTTATATTATTGTTTTTTTAAAAATCGGTTTTAGGTAAACTGGTTGACGCGTATTGATGGGGCAGATGTGCGCAGTTCCACCTGGTGTAATACGTCCTGGCAAAGAACCTAAATTGGAGGGGAGTCAATGGAAAGACTTCACTGGCCGCTCTCCAACTCGGAGAGGTCGTGATTGGTATGTATATCTGTTTACATACAGAATTAGCTGTCTCTCTCAGATGATATGTAAGGGGTAATCCACGGCTAGATGTGCATTAAACGATTTTAATGCATGATGTGGAGGCAAAGAACCACTCGTTCAAATCACTTAATGCACACCTAGCCATGGATTACCCCGCTTATACCATGGTCTTTCCACAATTAATAAAAGTTACAGCTGTAATTGATTTTAGAAACACAAACTTGGATTTAAATGTAAACTTTAATTTAAACTTTGGTTTAAAATAACCGTTAATTTCCATTAGTTAGGTGGTTAGATCTGGAATTTTGCCTGATATAAATCAGACACAGAGATAAAGTAGTGTGATAAGATTCCATTTATTTGAATGAATTGACAAATCTATCAGAGAGAGAGTGATTAAGCTTGTATGAATTACCTTTGTTATGTGTGACTCTCAGCAGTCAGTGTTTTGCAGCAGTAGTGTAATAAAACTGACAGTTGAATTACTTCATAAACGTGATGGTACCACCTCGTTGCTGAGAAATATAATGTAGCTTTTCAGTAGCAAAGCTATTATTATTGTTAAAGTTGCAGACAGTGCTGGCAAGAAGTGTCTGTTTGCTTAAGTGTGTTTGTGTGTGTGTGTGTGCATGTAGGCTGTGCATTGATTTAGAAATGATAACGGTGATTAAACTTACTGAAACTACTTGTGCAATAAACAGTTATAATTCCAGCCAACAAGAATCCAGTATTCACATTGACCATGATATAAGAATAATTAATGCTTAAGATTCATAATGACCTTACATTACATTTACATTTATTCACTTAGCGGACGCTTTTATCCAAAGTGACTTACATTACAATATGTATTGCTTTATTCCAAAGCTGCAGTTCAAAGAAACCTCTTCACGGCTGAGATGGAGGTGGAGGGGACCATGAAGAGGTGGCTCCAGCTGGCATCAAATCGAGAGTGTGGGCTCAAGAAAAGACTTCTGCAAAAGGAAGGTATTTAGAGTGTGTGTTGTTTTGACATTAATGGCTGTGTGTTGAGTTATTTTGAGGGGACAGCAAATTTACACTGTTACACAAGCTGTACACTCACTACTTTACATTGTAGCAAAGTGTCATTTCTTCAGTGTTGTCACATGAAAAGATATAATAAAATATTTACAAAAATGTGAGGGGTGTACTCACTTTTGTGGCATACTGTATACATAAATGCGTTTGTTAGAAAAACCACTTTCCCTTGCACCCAGTGGCTTGAAACACGCTGTATAGCGTTTTCAGCGTATGAAACGCACCCGTTTATGTACAAACAGAACTAATGAGAACACCCTTCGTCAGGGCACATCTGATGAAAAGTGACTTTCTTCACATCAACTCTCACTTTTTGAACCTTATCATACTTTATTATCATATAGAAGATTTTAATGTAAATATCATATTTTGTATCATTTTACGTCAGAAACATGCAAAATATCATGTTATAAATATGTGAAACATGTCATATTGGATCACGTCACTCGTGATTATATGAGTTTGTTAGAAAAATGACTTTCCCTTGCTCCCAGTGTTTTGAAACCCGCTGTATAGCGTTTTCAGCGTGACTTAATATGATATGTTTCACATGTTTATGACTTATAATGACTTATGAATATGAGATGTATATATCAACCTTTGATAGATCAGAGTTTTGTCTGGAAATCCCTTCATTACAATCTTAAAAGAAAATAACACAACGCAGAGGAACGACCCCTACATTTGCTAAAATACAAACAAACAACTTTTACTAAGCTCCTAGCACGTTTAACCTCTCGGCATAGCGGAATCTCGGAATCTCTTTGTGATTGTAGAACCATGCACTTTGACAACAACAGTTGCAAGACTTACTAGCAGATCCTGTGATTAAATTTTGTGGTTCTTGGAGACTTCTTCTTGCATCAGACGGTCTGCTCGTGGGCTGAATTTGCTGTACAGCCAGTCCTGACCAAATTGGCAGTCGTTTGAAAACTGAGCCATTTGTACATGTTCCTTACAATGGAATGATGTAGTTCAAATAATTTGGAGCTCTCTTAAATCTGTTACTAGACTCTTACAGAACTCTTTAGAGCTTGGCATGATGACACCACACACCTCAATGACAATGGGAAAAGCGTACACTAGATATGAGAGAGGCATACTTTTTTTTTTTTTTTTTTTAAATCAGGGACAATGCACATTAAAGTGCAGCTATTATGGATTTGAAACATGCCTAATTTTGTTTTAAAGATCTCATACAATAGATTTACTTGCATCCAAGATCAAAAAACAGTTTAATGTGCTCATAATTTAAACTGCAGCATTACCTTTTTCCCCCCCAGTGTCACAAACGACTCGTTAAATGATCCGTTCTAAAGGATTCATTCTAAATAACTCCTTTCAGAGAGCATACTCTGCTCAGGTTGGTCAGATGTCCCAGTCTGTTGTGATTGGTCTACCGAGCAGGTGATGAAGACCAGAGGCGGGGCTTTTTGTTACAAACCTACGTAGGTTAGTACAGGAAGTAAAGTCTGGAATCACTAACGACTCGATTCAGCTGTTCAGATTCGCTTCCTTCTTTTGGGAGTCGATAACTCTGTTTGTTGTGCGCTTTGATATTTGAAACTTTGTAGACTTTTTACATTCACAAACAGCTCTAACACACTACATGAAAGGAAATATCTGAAAAACCATAATAGGTGCACTTTAATAATACAAAAGAGATCAAATTTAGAGATAAAAAATGTGCCAGATTTAGCAAACTAGGCTAATTTTCATCTCTAGTGCCTAGTCAGGTTGATGTTATAATAACCAAATAGAAAATGGTCATTACACAAATACAAAACTATCATACCAGAATCTCTACAAATGCTCACATTTGATTTGACAGCAACCACATTTTCAATATCTTTATTTTATATATTATAATAAGACAGGTTCCATCTGCACTTCCTAAGCAGGTTCTCAATCTTGAACACCTCATTCTACTTTTATGGGTTTGAAGGTAGGTAAAACGTAGGGGTGTTCTTACTTTTTCTATGTGACTGATGTAGTAATTTTCACTATTTAAATTACCATAAAATGTCAATTATATGTCATTTGGTAGAGTATATCACCTTTATTAATAGGCACTGTTTCAAAGAGCATCAAAATGTTTGCTTGTCCAGCTGTGTTTAAAAAAATAAAAAAATAAAAAATTCCATGGGACGTACTTATTTTTTCACATGACTGTGTAAATAAAACACTACCATAAAGTTTGTAATGAGGAGTGTGTAAATCAGTATTTTAATTAAATGCAAGTTAAAATACAATTCCTGTCATTAAGCAGACTATGCAGACAATTTACCAACCATGCATTTGACATGTGACCATTTAGTTATTTTTGTTTTCATGTATGAACTCAATTACACTTTCCTTTTAATCATATTTTTGACATCATGCCTAAGGATTTCATTCATGATCAGCTAATCTAGGTTAATATTAATTCATGCTGTCATCTATAACAGTGCATTCAACCCTGCCTTTCCTCTTAGATCAGGAATTCCTTCATAAAAGTTCCTCAGATTAATATCAGTAGGCAGTGTGATCATCAGAATGGCATTATAGAATAGGGAAATGGAAAAGAATGTCAATCTGGTGATCACACTGCCTACTGATATTAATCTGAGGAACTTTTACTAAGGAATTCCTGATCTAAGAGGAAAGGCAGGGTTGAATGTGCTGTTATAGATGATGGTATGAATGAAATATCGGAGGAAAAAACAATTTATTTATACAAAAGCCATCAATCCCTTCCTGCAGTACCAGCTAGCTCTCTGTAGAACTGAGCAACAAAGATTGGATCCTTCTCTTCCAGTTTGGTCAAGAAGGCATTCCTTTCCTCTTCGGACCATGTATCAAACCACTGTGTCCAGAGTCTCAACTGACACTCAAAAATGTTAGGAGGGCAGTCCTTCACCTTAAATGCAGAGGGGGAAAAAAAACAACAGAATTTAGAATGGGCAGTTGACATCATGCCATGCATATTTGCAATGTTTAGGATGACTCAGATAGAGGCAGGGGATCCTTTCACAGGTGAATAAAAAAATCAATGACAAAATATCTTAATCAAAGAGAAATGGGTCTTTTAAGCAAAGGCCTATGAATTTGAGCTGTTTGCAACAACAGATCAATAAAATGTGACAAACAATTGTGGGAAAGTTAATTAAAAGAATATACAATGCATCCGGAAAGTCATGGCAAAGGCTGTGAATACTTATGTAAATGTGCCTTTTTTGTTTTTTATTTTTAATAAATTTGCAAAGATTTCAAACAAACTTCTTTCACGTTGTCATTATGGGGTATTGTTTGTAGAATTTTGTGGAAAATAATTAATTTAATCCATTTTGGAATAAGGCTGTAACATAACAAAATGTGGGAAAAGTGAAGCGCTGTGAATACTTTCCGGATGCACTGTACTCTAGTTATCTATGAGTATCCTTAATATTCAAACACTCTTATGCAACTAGTGTCTGCACTCGCAGAAGTAAGAAAAAGCACATGTGCTTACACACATCAAATGGAGTCAGTATGGATTGAAACTCCGGTTAAAACAGAAACAGCATAATGCATAAAATCATGCAGATATAGGTCAAGAACTTCAGTTAATTTCACATCAAACATCAGAATTAAAAAAAGTGTGATCTCTGTGACTTTAACTGTGGTTTGGTTGTTGATGCCAGAAGGGCTGGTTTGAGTATTTCAGAAACTGCTGATCTCCTCGGAATTTCACACACAACAGGATCTAGAGTTTACACAGAATGGTGCAAAAAACAAAAAAAACATCCCAAGTGCGGCTGGTCTGCTGACTGAAAACACCTTGTGATTAGAGGGAATAGAGGAGAATCATCAGACTAATCAGAGCTGACAAGGATGGTAAACAGAATGTAGCCTCATTATTACACCAATTTGAACACACTCAAACTACTGATTACTTTGTATGCAAGGTGAGTACGCCTTACATCACTTAGGTATTTTTAAGTATTCTAACAGAATACATTAGAATACACTCCCGTTTTTTGACAGAATGTAAAGTTGCAATAACATGTTTGAACATTCAACAATGCATTCAATAAAGACATTTATATTTAACTATGTCTCTCTGTCTTCAATTATTGTGCATTACCAACAGTAACTATGTTGCACATTTAATGCGGCTTCAGTCTTTGAAGCTTGATGCCATTTTTTACCACTCTGCCACATTTAGTGGTTATAGTGGATTATATTTGACTCTGACCTGCTGATTTACCACTGCAGGTACACATTGCTCTGTGCTATTTTCTTGTGTTTCATTTGTGCTTGAATCAGTATGGTTGTCTGTCTGTTTGACAGGGGAAACTCCTGCTTATTTTTCTTCAGCTAGTGCTTTCTGATTCTTCTGTCAGTTCTTCAATCTGTGAATGAATGATCTTGGACATTCATGCTTGCTCAGGACAGTTGCTGGATTCCAAACTTGCCCTTGTTGTATTCTAACTTTATCCCCAAAGAAGTATGTCTGGCAATTGTCTTGTTTGTCTATCATGATAAAACTCTATACTCTAATAATTTTTTTTTGCCTGTCAGTTTCAAGTTTCTTTTTAATCTTTCCATTTGCTTCTGGAGTAAACAATTTGCTGGAGGTTGGCAGTTTTGTGCACTTTTCTCAAAAGACCACCCATTCATGATGATGTATTTGCATTTCAGGATCCTCTGCTGTAGTTTTCCTGAACTCCAGTAGTTTCTTCTCTGAGATGGGCAGCTGAGGTATGATCCAGTTTACCTCCAACTGCTCTTTAAGCAGGTGTTCTGTATGTTCTTTGACTTAATACATCTGTGGAAAAGGTTTTTTTTCCCCGTAATTTAATTAAAAATGATAAATTCTTTATTCTAATATTTCGAGATACTGGATTTTTGAGTTCCATGAGCTGTAAGCCATAATCATCAAGATTGAAAAAAAAAAGAAAAAAAAAGGTTTGAAGTATTTCACTCTGTGTAATGAATCTAGAATATGAAAGTTCCACATTTTGAATTAATTACAGAAAAAAAAGAACTTTCCTATGATATTCAAATTTTTTTAGATGCACCTGTATGTGACTAAGACTATATTTCTGAAGTCTGGGCATCATCCTCTGTAGTTCAGAAGGGGTCTGATGGAGCGGCTTCTTGAAGATATTCAAGTGGTTTGTGATCACATTCTACACTTATATATATATATATATATATATATATATATATATATATATATATATATATATATATATATAGCCTTTAAGAATGCATTTGACAAAGGAAGAAGTTATTGGAATCATTCTCATGGCTGGATCAGGAAGTTGCCACAAGATTTTAATGCACATGAAATTACATGCAAAACACCAGATGTGTTCATAGTTCATAATGAACAAGTTCATAATGAGTGGGAGAGATGACTCGTGTGTTTACCAAGAAATGGTAATCATCTAGAGGATGTTTTGTAAATAAAGTTACATTTTGTTAAAAAGAGACTTTTGAAACACCTTGTAGAAAAATATTAAAATGTTGGCTACATTCATCAAAATTCCATCCATCCATCCATCCATCCATCTTCTATACCGCTTATCCTTTTCAGGGTCACGGGGAAATCTGGAGCCTATCCCAGGGAGCATGGGGCACAAGGCGGGGTACACCCTGGACAGGGTGCAATTCATCGCAGGGCACAATCACATACACACTCACACACCCATTCATACACAATGGACACTTTAGACACGCCAATCAGCCTACCATGCATGTCTTTTTGACTGGGGGAGGAAACCAGAGTACCCGGAGGAAACCCCCGCAGCACGGGGAGAACATGCAAACTCCGCACACACAGGGCCACGGTGAGAATCGAACCCCCGAACCTGGAGGTGTGAAGCGAACGTGCTAACCACTAAAATTGCATTGTGGCTTTTAAAAGAAATTAAATGAAATCATGAGGTGATGTTCTATACTTGTATCAAAACATTTGAAGAAATGTTCACCAGTCACAGATCTTGAAGTCAGCACCAATTATTGTATTTTTTAATAATTTAAAATATGTTATATACACTGGGGGAAATAAGTATTGAATGCATCATCAACATTTCAGTAAATATATTTCCAATGAGGATATTCACATGAAATTTTCACTTGAATACTAACTCAAGAAATCCAAACATTAAAGTCAATAAATGAAGTTACGTGTAATAAAGAGGAATGACTCAGGAAAAAAAGTATTGAACACACTAACTGAAATGTATTTAATACTTAGTGGGGAAGCCTTTGTTTGTAATGGCAGCTTCAAGACACTTCCTGTATGAAGAAATTAATGGGCCGCAGTGTTCAGGTGTGATTTTGCTCCATTCTTCTAAACATATTGTCTTTAAATCTTGTTCAATTGGATTCGAGTCAGGTGACTGACTGGGCCATTCTAACACCTTGATTTTTTTCTCTCTGAAACCAATTGAGAGTTTCCTTTGCTGCATGCCTGGATCGTTGTCCTGCTGGAAGTCCACCCACGTCTCATCTTCATCATCCTGGTGGATGGCAGCAGATTCTTCTTAAGAATCTCCCGGTAAAGGGCTCCATTCATGGTTCCTTCAATTATATGAAGTCAGTACCATGTGATGAAAAACAGCCCCACACCATGATGCTTCACCTCCACACTTCACTGTTGCTGTAGTGTTTTTAGGGTGAGATGCAGTGCCATTTCTTCCCCACACATGGTGTGTAGTATGACAGCCAAAAGATCAATTTTGCTCTCGTCTGACCAGACTACACTCTCCCAGTATTTCATAGGCTTGTCCAGATGAGTTGTAGCAAACTTTAAACGAGCCTCGACATGCCTTTTCTTTAGTAATGGAGTCTTGCGAGGTGAGTATGAGCAGTGGAGTGCATTGCCTATTGTTTTCTCTGTGACGATGGCACCTGCTGCCTACAAGTGTTTCTGGAGCACTTTCCGAGTCGTCCTTGGCTCTTGGGCTACTCTTCTGACTATTCTTCTGACTCCCTGGTCAGAAATCTTGTGAGGAGCTCCTGTGCATGGCCGGTTGATGACGGAGTGATGTTGTTTCCACTTGCGGTTAATGGCCAATGGTTAAAAGCACCAATGGTGCTTACTGGAAGATTCAGAAGTTTTGAAATATGTCTGTATCCGATTCCATCAATATGTTTCGCAACAATAAGGTTGTGAAGGTCTTAGGAGAACTCTTTGCTTTTACCCATCATGAGATGTTTCTTGTGTGACACCTTGGTAATGAAAAGCCTTTTTATAGACCAGCAATTTACTAACTCAGCGGATATTAATTTGCACAGGAGGTATAATTACTTACTGGTACAGCTGGTTCATTGTCTTACCTTGCCTTGGAGAACTGCTTTTCAATACTATTTTGAATTTTACTGCATGTTCAATACTATTTTTTCCTGTGTCATTCCACTTTATTAAACATAACTTTATTTATGGACTGTAATGTTGTGAATTCTTTATATTTCCAGATTTCTTGAGTTAATACTGATATCTGGGGAAAATTTCATGTGAATAACCTCATTGGAAATATATTTACTGAAAAAAAAAGCATTCAATACTTATTTCCCCCACTGTATTTATATAGATTCATTAGTTCCAAGACCTGCACAATTAATCGAATATCAATCACGATTATGATTTTGACTGTCCATGATTAAATGAACATGACTGACTGCAATATTGACGTTTAAAGTTCGTCCTCTGCTCATAGAAAACTCCGCTGCAGATCAAATCAAGTGCTTCCTACACTTACAGCCAATCACCATAGAACGGCGCAGGGATGTCATTTTGTAATGCCAAAACCCGAAAACAGAGTTAGCATTTTAGCCCTCGAGCTGCCAGCTTCGCTTCGAGCTCCAGCGCTTTGCGCAAGGGGAAATCATGACACTAACATGATGCTAAATGGCACTACAGAGGTTGTCGGGGACATTAAACGTCATGACGCTGAACGGGAAAAAAAACTTGGCAGATAAACTCAGACCACTCTATAGTGCGACCATTTCACTAGCATTTGTGACTGAAAAGTACTTTGTGCAACTGTGAAAATATATTTATTCGCAATGGTGTGAGTGACCTGTTCGGAGTTGTGTAATACAATCAGAATAAAAACTACAAAATGCGTCTACACCACGCAACAGTTGCTTTCACACTTTTCAGCTCCTCAATCAACCGAACACGTGTGAAAATAATGCAGAGAAGCCATTATGATGACCAGTATCTCTGCATCATCTGCTTCAACTTCCCGATATCACAAACCGCCATCTTTCATTGATCCCACAAAATGACCTGCACCTGCGACTGTGATCTGCTCGTGTAGACACAACGGCTTTGGGTGGAGTAAATTAATAATAATGCTAACGCTACAAGATGGGTTAAATTTAAACTTCTTTATTAAATAATTCCTCACCAATCATAATCAAGTGTAGCAACTGTTGAGTCTGTAAATACACAGGACACTGCTGCTCTTCCTTCACTAACTCTAATTCACTTCAATTAAACTGACAGTTGCCAGACATCACTAGAAAAGTCTACTCCAGTTTCCATGTTTTGATTTAATCCTCCCAAAACACAATATTATCAGCAGACATGGCAACACTGTACTGGGGGAACCGATCTAAAACTGATAAACAAAAATAAAACTACTAAAATGTAAAGACAGAAAATGTGCTTAGTTATAAATAAGTCATTTAATATATATATAAAAAAAATATTATAATAACTTCATTAAATACAAATAAAATGAGAAATGAAATAATATTTAATTACTATGGGCTGCATTTAATATCAATTTGACATTAAGCTTAGTTAGCTATTTCCTTAGAAAGCTATTAGCCTTTTTCCTAATATGGATCATTTTTGTGTTAGTCTACTTTTAATTAGGACTCTTTATTGTTTAAGATATTTAAAAATAAATATTTTATAATTGTTTATTTAACCAACAGTATTTCTCATTGCTATTATTTTAACTCAATTAACAGTGACCATGAGCAGAGAGCTTACATTTAACTGTTTATGATAGACCTCCTGATTAAAGCTTAAACTAAAAAACAGATTGGTTTCTGGATCGGTATCGGCTGTAAAAATCTTGATCAGAGCATCAGTAATGAACACCATTAAACTAAAGCGCTTTGCATCTGACGGGTAAATGAACTCACCCAATCACATCCTATATGAGATTATTCAGATATATACACAATATACACCGAGCGGGTCGAGAACTGACTCCAGCCCAGAACCATGACCGTGGAAAATGTCTAATAGTGTAGCTTTAAATATATTTAAGAGGAGCAGACGTCAAAGACTGAACATTGAGGCTTATTGTATTTGTTTACAAGGTGGAACAGGTTGATGGTTGTTGTTTTTGCATACAGCCTGTAAAATTAACTGAAAATATTTAATTTAGTTTATCAGAAGGTAAATTAATTTGTCATGGCTCACACTATGTTCCTAAATTCTGTCATAATTGACAAGCTCAAGTTTTCTCATGCCTACTTGTGTGTTATATTGTGGCATGAGAAAACTTAATAAATGTGAAAGTGCAATAAAAATATGTTGTCACTAAAATCAATTAATAATCGTGATAAATAATCGAGATCTCAATATTGATCAAAAATAATCGGCCATAATTGTGAAACCCTATTAGTTCCTAGCAAAAACACTTGTAATTTTCTATTTAAAAATGTTTGCATGACCATTTAAAATGACTCAACCAAAATTTTAACATGAAAAAAAGGAGATATAGCAGTGAAATATCAGTGAACACTTGGTGTGATATGACATTTTTGACTGAAAATAAAAATCACCTGAAGTTTATTAAGGTGCTCCAATAAGCTGCAAACTTTTCCTGGTACTGCCTTTGAAATCAGGTCTTGAAGAAAACATTCTCTTTGAGACGGACCCCAGCCAAGAAACCAGCTAACCACACAGCGCTGTTCCTGGAGAGTCACGTATGACAAAGGCACTGGACCATCACTCTGATTGATGGAAGAGTTATCCAAATGTTCTCCCACTTTTAGGCATAGCATATCTTGTGAAGCAGTAGGGTAGGATGTAATGGAGGATTGGAGGCATTGAGGCCAACCTTGGCCCTCAGATAAAGCTACTGGTATAGCTGATCTGGGGGTTGACTCGAGACATACATGATTCTTCATCGAAGACGACTGTGGTAGGCTTGCTTCTTGCAAGGCATGATGAAACCAGGCCATTTTCTAAGATAAAACAAAAGTACACCATTTAAAAACTGATCCATCAAGTATTTGATCAATTAATGTAAATGTAAATCAGTAGTCAGTCCAATTATTGACCCTATTCAGACCTAGTATTAACATCCTAATTAGGTAATCTGGACAGTGACAGTGGCAAGTAAATATCGCTTCAGGGTTAAATGTGTCTTTGTGATCTGATCACTCTTGCACAGGTGGTCCTGAACATATTATATTTGTAGTGTGAACCTTAAGGCCAAATAGCTTCGTCAAATTTGAACTGCCCTGTTTTTGATTGACTGTTCTGTCCCTAGCCTGCTGTTTTGCATTCATTAATATGAATAAGATGTGCACTATCAAATGTGAAATCTCTCATATATACCTCTTACCATTCTCAACATGAACTCCAGAGTTGGATCTACCGGGGTGGCATGGGGGTAAACTTCCACCCTAATAAGCCTTGCCATCCCAGATTTTTGGTATCCGAATTTATAATATGACTAAGTATACGATAGATAATGCTGACATTATGTAAGACTTTATTTAGGTAAAACTATCTCAAGGCCGGAAATGAGAGTGTCATGTAACCCTTGAGTTCAAAAATTGCTGGAATGTCTGACAAGTTGACATGATTTTTACTTGAAGCTTCAGAGGCAAAGGCAATGGCAATTAAGGAAGGTATAATTTATTGTTAAAAAAAACTAAATGATACAATTGATAGTTGTTTTTATAACTTTTGAGGTCTGAGGTAGCTAGCAACTAGACTAAGTTTGTGGAAGGTAGGGGTAAATCAACTAGCTAGTGAGTGTAGCAATCCATATTTTGTTGTGAGAAATTTAGCTAACATTCTATGAAGATGTAATAAGTTGATTTGTGTGAGTGATGTAATATGCCGATTTGTTTTTGCTTAGGCAGTGAAGCAAGTGGAGAATATGTTTATCAAGCTAACTCAAATATAGTGTGGCAACAGGGACAGGTTGAGCATCAGCTGTAGATGTAGATACTGATGTTTCTTTGTGCTTTCAGTGACTGCAGTAATGAAAGAGATTTTTGATTTTCAGGGTTCTACAAAGAGCTAGATATAACTTGAAGTGGCCTTTAGAAAGCCATAGCTAGCAAATTCGTAGCAAGATAGGTAGGCAAGTTTGAACAAGCAAAGAAAAAGCAGTTCTCCAAGGCTAGGTAAGGCAAGGAACCAGCTGAAATCCGTAAGTAATTATACCCCCTATCTGTGTAAATTAATATCAGCTGGGTTAGTAAATTGATGGTCTATAAAAAGGCTTTTCATTACTAAGGTGTCACAGAAGAAACATCTCATGATGGGTAAAAGCAAAGAGCTCTCTAAAGACCTTCACAACCTTATTGTTGCGAAACATATTGATACAGATGTATTTCAAAACTTCTGAATCTTCCAGTAAGCACCATTTACTGTTAGGCCATGTACCAGTAAGGCCATCCGCAACATCACTTTTTATAAATGTCCATTTTATAAAAACATTGCCTCCTTGAACAATAATATTTTAAAGTATTTTATTTGTAATGTCTTCAAAATCACCTGATCTGTATTAGGTGATTTTGAAGACATTACAAATAAAATACTTTAAAAGTCAACAGTTAAATAAATGGATCTTTATTGTGAGCATAGTATATATCATTGTGAACTGATTTCAGTGGGTATGATCATCTACCAAACTGAAATATCCATTTTTAAAGAGAATCAAAATAGCCTCCTAGCACAATGATATTGACAGATCCAATGAATTTAAATTGGAATTACTTTAAAATACTACAGTAAAATGAACTGATCTTTTTGTGAGTAGGTGCCAGTGAAAATATCTGCTTGGGTTTGATCATATACCAATTTGATATGTCCATTTTTATAATGGATTACAAAGTGTCTAATTTCTCAATTAATTGGCAGATCTTGTGTCTTTCAAGAGCAATTACTTTACAATTCTAAAGTAAAATGTATTGATATTTGTGAGCATAGAACTGATTTAAGGCAGTCTGTCTACCTATTTGAAACATCAATTTTATAATGGGTTAAAAAGTGCCTCCTGGCACAATTCTACTGACAGATCCACTTATTTTGAAGTTACTTTCAAATTCTACTGTAAAATTAATTGAGATATACCGAGAACTGAGTGACATGACATTGAAAACACTCTCTGGTTTTTCAGCGCTAGTGAATAAGTGTAATGTGCAGACGAACAGTTTGCATCCTTTCCTCAGCCCTACTGAGACATGACTGGACCGCCTCACATACCATCAAAGCCCAATCTTTTCACTGAGTGAGTAAACCGAAACACTGGGGCAGTCGCAAGACACTGCCCTTGTAAAAAATGGGTTGCACTTGCAAAAAGGTTAAGAACCGCTGCTCTAAAACCGCCACTGGCAGTAAACCAATTACTTATGGGAAACACGGACCTGTCAACACTGCTGTGTGAATTATCTACCCCGTTACACAGCAATACACGGTGTTATGTTATCACAAGATATGGCATTGGTGTTAATCACATCAGAGAATTAAGGACAAAGGAATGCAGATAAAGCAGGATGGTGCGAAGGCACTTAGGTGATACAGTCTAAAGGTGCTTTACACGCATTTCCGCCCTCAGCAGTCGTTTTTACATGTAATCTTATGGTAAGCGGAATGCAGCTGCTTAATAATAATAAATGAAACACGTACAGCAAAGGATACATAACAATAAACAAGTACCTTTTGTTTCTCTGTCAAGGAGGTGATCTTTTTGTAACTTTCATAACCCCTTCAAAAAAGAGACCAATTTTCACATCCAAAACATTTAACAGGGGGTCCTGGGTTGTTCACACGATTGGTCACATTATGATGTTAGCTTTTGTTGTTTTTTTTAGAATTTGTCTTCAATAAAAGAGCAAAAAACACAGCCTAGCTCTACGTCATATAAACTTAAAGCAGACGCTTCTTCTTCTACTACTACTACTTCGTTGTTGGTAGACCCGCTTAACATTGCCACCTACTGAACTGGAGTGGAACGACCCTGACCAAGTTTATGGCTACCTAATCCGCGTTCCAACGAATACGCGCTAATGCATGCATTCACACCTGGCATTAACATGGGTTCTTGGTGATCCGATTCAAGTGTACAGGGCTAAGTACTGGTGTGAACGAGGTCAAATTCGTTTCGAAGACGCACTGTTGTAAAAACCAACAAACAAAAAAACAACCTTCAAGAATCCTGCAGGATTTTCATTTTTCTTCAGGATGTTTGCTGGTATCAAAAGGAGTGATGAAATCCTGCAGGACACATTGACAAACGCCGCAGAATATTCCTATATGGATTTAAATGGAGCCTTCAGTACAATAGTGCAGGAATGTCCAGTACACTTGCTGCACAAGGGAAAAATCCTGAAGGACTGGTGCACACCTCCTGCAGAAATAAAATAATGTTCCCAAGTACTTAATCTATCCTGAAGGACATGTTCTTAATTCCTGTAAATAAAAAATAAAAAAAATATGCAGGTTATGTAGTCGACAAAATTCATTTAAAAATGTTAGCTCTGCTTTAAATGTGAAAAACATGCTGTATAAACATTCTTTCTGAAGTCTTTTAGTGGCTATATAGGCATGATCATTTTAGGGTAATAACACATGTTTTCGTCATGAACAACTGAGTGTTTTAATGAATAAATTGAGTAAATTATTCAATTAGTCATTCAATGAGTCAATTTACAGAAAGGACCAGTAAATTAATCTTTTTCGAGAAAAGATTGATTAACTGAGATGACTTCACTCTTTGGCACTGTAGTCGCACTGGTATTCGAATGCACAAATTCAACTGTCACCAACCGTCATGTCTGTAGAGGTCTAGTCCAACTTTTATTAAATCATTTCTATAATCTTTATGGTGTGCTAAATTTCTGTTCTGTTAGCTTGCATACTATCAAACATGGTTAATTTTATTATTTACACGCAGCACTTAGTGTAACATTAGCTCACTTGCTACCAAACACAGCTAATTTTAACCTACACACAGTGATTGGCGTAACCTTGTATGCTCGCTTATTAGCAAACAGCTCATTTTAAAAAATGTTTTTTATTCTTTTTTTTTTAGGTGTGAATTTCAACAGCTTGGACACTTCACAGATTGCATTAGTCATTAGCTGACATAATTTCAATAAATAAAATAATTCATTTGTGAAAATACTTTGCTTTTGTTGTGAAGTTATTTCCCCCGTATGTTCCTGCAGGACATAAAACTGGCCATGCCCTGCAGAATTTCAAATCTAACCTGCACAATAGTCCTGCAGGAAGTAATTCCTGTGTGTGTTTTAAATAAACCTGCAGGATATAGTTCCTGGAGGATATAATTCCTGCATATAATATTTCCTTCATAGAATTTCACACCTAAACCCCCCCCCCAACTCTGAATATGAATAAATGAATCATCTCAGTTCATCTCAATGAAATGAATATGCTTTGAGTGATCAGATCACAATGTCCTTACAAAAAAACCCTACTCGGAGATGGTCTGGGACGCATATGGCTGCATCACATTTGTAATGTGAATGTGTCTCGATGTGTCCCGGACAACATAAAACATGTAAGATATGCAAGAAAGTGTCATCAAAAAGCGCAAATGATTACATAAAATCATTGTGAGACTGTGTGTTTTTATAAGTTTCATTAGCAGACTATACAATGAAAATTTTTAAAACATTCCATAAATGCAGATAAAATAGGATTTGTGGTACGCCTCTGCATCAAAATAAGTGCAGTGGAAGGCTGATGTAATAAATGTGCGTCACGCTCTTTCTCATGTGGAAATGATGTATGAAATTGGAATGCAAGTTGTCATTGGAGACGCATTTCAATGCTATTTGTAAATGGCTATGCATCTCGGTTGTTTATTTATATTTGTTTATTATATTGGTTATTTATACCATTTGTGAAGCTCATACACCATATATGTAAAAGGATATTAACTCTGTTAGGAACAGCATCAAGGACCACTTCAAATGACCAATTCTGCAGGGCAAGGTGAGTGTTTGTGTCCTGCAGGATACATACAGGGGAAATAACCACAATAAAAGCAAAGTATTTTCACAAATTAATTATTTTATTAATTGAACTTATGTGGCATAATGACTGATGCAATCTGTAAACTTTCCTACCCTGAGTAAAATTCATACCTAAAAAAATAAAGTAAAAAAGGTAAGAAATTTTTAGTAAATTACTAAATTAGCCATGTTTGTGAGTAAGTGATCTAATGTTGCTAACTGCTGTGTATAAATAATAAAATTATCTGTGTTTGTTAGCAAGCGAGCTAACGTTACACTGACATATTTTTATACCTTAGAACTTTGTTTTACCATGGTCATTTTTATACAATTACTAACAACATTAACACATTTACATTTTTATTGATAATTGACCATGTCTATTTTTCTATTAAAATTCCTGAAATAAATACACATAGGTATACACAACATTCATAAAGACAAGAGAATAAGTGATTTTTTGAAATACAAAACTGGCACCTGAAATCCTATCATAATAATATAGAAGTGATTTTTAAAAAATAACCTGTATGTAAAACAACAAATATATAAACATTTTCATTACATTTAAATCTGTCCTCTCCAATCCTGGTCCATCAGAGCTCCCCAAAAACAAATTCATTATCTTTTGTTTACACAAATACCCAGCAATAAACTGGAAGAGGCCACTGAAACTGTGAAATTAGCTTCTAACTATGGATGGACAATTCCAGCCCTGAGGGCCTGCAGAGTTTAGCTCTATCCCTAATCAAACACACCTGAACAATCTAACCAGTGTAGTTTAGGTTGGTAATAAATGCAAACTTAATGCAGTTATATTTTCACATATAAATAAGAGAAGCCATTTTGCACTCTGATTTCTTTTAACACTGGTGATGTCATGAGTAAGAGAAAGGGAACATACATAAGGCAGTTTTTAGTGGCAAGAAAAGACAAGCAAGTTGAGGACTAGTTCAGTAAGTACATACTAGTTTTTTAAGGCATTCAGGGCACATTGGTCACATAAACATGAACAGCATTGTATGAATTATAGCATTTAAAGTGTTGTGTTGATGTGCTGTTTAAAGTATATAACAGAGTGGTTCACTGAAGCACACATCTGCATTACACGAACCAGTTAATCTGGGCAAATTGAAAAAAGCTGACCCCCTGAGAGTCAGTGTATAATTCACACACTGCCTGACTCATCAGTACTTTGTTGACAGGAGACAAACCCGAATGAGGTTGTCAGTAGAGCCAGAGCAGCGCCGCAGAAGTGAAGAAAGAGGGATGGGGGAATAGGAAGGGGAGGGCTTTGGGTTAGTTTGTGAAAGTTAAGACACATCGAGCGACCACGTCAACAGCGGAGAGAAAATGGCTGCAGAGACGAGCACCACTGCGCAGGAATGAGAAGACGGTCACAAAGTTTCGGGAAGACTTAAAGTAGAACAAAGAAAACTAGTGGTTCACTGACATCGTCTTTCATTTCGCCTCCTAATATTTGAAAGATATTACCTGTAGCCCTGAGCCGCAAATTCATTCAGTGGTTATATTTAAAGTAAGATTTGCGGGTTTTCTAGTTTTGTTTAACTTTCATTTAAATAATATTTCTGATCAGCGCTCTCGTGGGGATTTGTTTTTCGCGAGGTGATGTTTTTTTAACAGTTGGGGGGGGGAGAGAAAAACAAAGTTTCTGGATTTGTTTTAAAGATATGCTTCGAAGAATGGCGACACTGGACCTGATGATTTTATTTGCGCTCTGGCTGTGCGTTCAAGGTGGGGCGCCACAGGGAGATTTAAGTCCGGAGGTAAGCAGGCCAGTAAGAGTGTGTAGGTAAATACAGCATGTAAATACTGATACAGAGGTATCGCATCAATTTGTTTGCATGGAAATATTGTATTATTTTGCTGCTCTCAATTAACACACACACACACACACACACACACACACACACACACACACACACACACTCAGCTGCTCTGTAATCCTGTTATCGAAGCTTACAAAATTGCGGAACTGCTGGAAAATGACTCGAGCGTTGTATCCGAAGAATGGACAAGATACATGCTACTACACAATACTGTGACTGGGACAGACCAGCTCAAATGACTTCTTCTTGCTGTATGTAGGTCTAATTGACATTATGTCAGGTGATCAGAAGCACGAGAAGGGAATTTCAAAAGAGTCAAAATTTCTTATTTGTTTCTTTCTGATTAACACTGCATGAAAAGAATAAGAACAGTGTATGAGTTTATGCTCTTTGGCGAACGATTGGCGCCCGGTGTCGGCCCTCTGGGCCGGCAGGGGGCGCCCGGGGGGCCTCAACAATTTGGTGTGAAAAATAAATTTTCTCTCTCTCTCACACACACATACACACACACACACACACACATTCAATTCCTAATGTAATGTAAAGACCAACCTTGTTCCTGGAGATCTGCCTTCCTGACGTCTTTGGCTCCAACCATAATCATGCCCACCTGACCATCTAATAATTTCCTTAAGAAGTTCTTGATCAACTAAAACAGATGTGTTAGTTGATCAAGAACTTCTTAAGGAAATTATTAGATGGTCAGGTGGGCATGATTATGGTTGGAGCCAAAGACGTCAGGAAGGCAGATCTCCAGGAACAAGGTTGGTGACCATTGCTCTAGAGCAGTAGTCACCAGCCTTTTTAAGCCCAAGATCCCTGACCTTGACCTTGATGCAAAATCTACCTATCGAAGAATTGATAGAAAAGACTCCAACTTGAGGCATTTTATTTAGTATTTTAATTGTATTTGAATTACATTAAATGTCTTGGTTTTAAAATTGATGCAACCAAGAAAACAATGTGACAACACTGTAACACTTGCAGTGTTGCAGATCATGATGAAGATTCACATGAAGTGTCATTGTAAACAGTAAAAGGCTTATTCGCTGAAGCTTCTGAAGGTAGCATTTTAGCATTAGCATTTTAGCATTTTATAAATGAACTATAAAAAAGAACATTCTAACAACATTCTCAATTAAGCTAAGTGCAGTTGTACCGTGGGGGAAATATGTATTGGATCCGTCAACATTTTTTTTTTTCAGTTTGATTGATTGGGCCATTCTAATACCTTGATTTATTTTCTCTGAAACCAATTGAGAGTTTCCTTTGCTGTATGCTTTGGATTGTTGTCCTGCTAGAAGTCCACCCACGTCTCATCTTCATCATCCTGTTGGATGGCAGCAGATTCTTCTCAAGAATCTCCCGGTAAAGGGCTCCATTCATCATTCCTTCAATTATATGAAGTCTACCAGTACCATATGATGAAAAACAGCCCCACACCATGATGCTTCACCTCCAAACTTCACTGTTGGTATAGTGTTTTTAGGGTGATGTGCAGTGCCATTTCTTCTCCAAACATGGTGTGTAGTACAACAGCCAAAAAGTTCAATTTTGCTCTCATCTGATCAGACTACACTCTCCCAGTATTTCATAGACTTGTCCAAATGAGTTGTAATAAACTTTAAACAAGCTTCGACCACATTGTTCATCATGAAATATGGATGAAAATGATACCAAACATGCCCTGAGTAATACTGTTCTTAAACACAGTTTAGATGATCAGGTTAAGTTGTATCTCTGAAACACATTCCTGATCATTTTAACCTTAATCAAATTACTGCCACAATTTATAAATCTTCTACACACTTTCTTGCGACTCAACCACCAGACATCAGCATGAAGTAGTAGGTCTCCGTCAAGCTTATCCAATAATGCCTTGAATAAGCGCTTTTGCTCGTATCGAGTTTATCATTTTGACCACCAGTGTCATTAAGTGAGAAAAGTCCATGAGTTTCCCAGCCACGAAGTCAGGAAAATCAGGGTCATTACGGCACAGTACTATAAAACCAGAGCACAGATTCCTGTAGCAGTACACCACGGAGTGTGGTTTTTATGTCGGCTTTGTTTTTGAAATCTGTGAAAATAGTCTCGGCAGTAATGGCCATTGCTTCCTTGAATAAGTCACCATCTGTAAAAGGCTTTTTGTTTTTAGCCAAAAAGTAACTTATATGAAATGATGCTTTGATGCAGCTTTAATTTGAGCGGCAGATTTTGTACAAAGTGATTGCTCCGATTTCAGCTCGTCAACTTTCCTAGCATGGATTGCACTCTTTGGTGGATAGCTGTCTTTAAATTTCAGGTGGTTGGTGTTGTGGTGCTGCTCCAGATTTCCTCTTTTACATAGTGCTTGTTCTTGGTGGCACAACATACATACACACTTATCTTTCACCAAGGTAAAAAGAAACTCTTCCCATTCTTGATGGAAATTGTATGTGTTTACGCCTTCTTTCATGGAGTCTTCACCATTCTATCTTAACCGTTACATCGTGGGCTATCATCACCATGGAGAGCCGTATAGTGACGTTTGTGACAGTTAACTAACCGGTGCCCTTTTCTTATCTCATTGGTCATTTTAATGAAAATAAATACATCAGTTGGATCAAGAAAAACAGAGAGAGAAGCTTACAAAATTTAACTTTAATCAGGCATGATAGTCAGTACGTTTACATGGACAATAATAATTGAATATTAATCTGATTAAGACAATACTCTAATTAATAAACTACCACATAAAAAGCAATTTTTGATTACCTTAATCCAACTAAAGTCATACTCGAAGTAAACACAAATCGAATTAAGACATGTGGAGTATTCCTGTTTCAGTCGCATTATCGATGTGCATTATAGACATGTAAACACCTTAATCACACTATTGTCCCACACACTAACGTCGTGTTGGAGTTTTCACCGCATTCTGTGACAGGACACACACACACGGCAGTGCTCAACCGTTTGACTGCAAACAGAGCACGGCTGCGTCCCAAACCACGTACTTACCTACTAGGAGAAATACATGTTTCTCAGCTACTATATAGTAGGTAATATATATAGTAGTACATGGTTGCGGCTACCGACGCAGCCTACGGCCTACGGCTTCAAGCAGTCATCTATTAGCACGTACAGCATGACAAATAATTAACCGCACTTGAAGCTTTCATAAAATTAAAATTGAAACACCCAAAACTGTGTACGGTACCATAACGAAGATGAACTGTATGTTGATACGTGAAATTCTGGAGGGAACGTCGGACGGCGTGGCGTGGTGATGTAATGACGTGTGCCGTTACTTGAACTATGTTATAACATGTAAAACGGGAACATGAAAGGAATATTTTAAAAGTGACTCATGTAAACACCTTAATCACAATATTGTCTAATTCAGAATAAGGTTAGATTACTGCTAGATTACTAGATTAGATTACTGCTGTCCATGTAAACGTAGTCAATGATAAAGACCTACCAGTCGATCACGATCAATGAGTTGGTGATGTCTGCTCTAGAGTTTACACAGAATGGTACAAAAAACTTTGAGTGAGCATCAGTTCTGTTGGAGGAAATGCCTTGTTGATAAGAGAAGTCAGAGGAAAATGGCCCGATTGGTTTGAGCTGGCAGGAAGGGTATAGTAATTCATATAACACTGTTTACAAATGTGTTGAGCAGAAAAGCATCTCAGCATGCACAAAACATCGAACCTTGAGATGGGTGGGCTACAACAGCAAAAGACCACATTGTGTTCCTCAGAAAAGGAATCTAAGGCTACACTGGGCACAGGCTCAGAAACTGGACAGTTTTGGTCTTTTTCCGGACTGCAACTGACCAGTTTCAATGATTCTGTGCCCACAAAAGCCTCAGAATCTTAGGACTCTAGCATGGCTCAACTGGACCCACCATCCCTCAAGGTACATGGAAGAAATGCATCAAAATTATTTTCTGTCCTGGCATCTAGGTGGTGGAATGAACTGACTTCTTGTGTTTTCTTTTTATGCTATTGAACTAGAGGCTAGCCCTTCTGTAAACTATAAATGACTGGGGTAGCGCTCAACATGGCAGCTACAGACCCCCTCTGAAAGTACTTGAAGAGCAAGGACAATTCTATTGTTTTTGGTATCCACTAAAGACATTTGGGTTTGAGGTCAAAACATAACAGTGAGACGATAGATCAGAATTTCAGTTTTCAATTCCTATGGTTTACATCTATACAGTATGTGTTAAAATATTTAGAACATTTAAAACATTGCTTGAACCCACCCATTTTTCAACAGATAAAAATTTTTGGAACTGTGATTGAGTTTTCAAATAACATGTGTTTACACATAATCCACAAGAAGCAATAATAACTGAATTTACACAAATTAACCAGTTCAAATGTATCAAATTTACATACACTTGATTCTAAATACTGTGTGGTGTTACCTGGATGATCAAGGACTGTTTTTGTATTTTGTGATAGTTGTTCATGGGTCACAGTCTTCAGTTTTCACAGATGTTTGCCTTGTTTGCTCTGAGCAGTTAAACTGCTCACTGTTATTTAGAAAAATGCTCCAGGTCCTGCACATTCTTTCCTTTTCCAGCATCTTCTGCACATTTGACCCCCATATGATTTGGAGAGCCATCTGTGAAAACTGAAGACTGTGTGAAAAATGAGGACAGTTGATGTACTCATACACAACTATTACCAAAGGTACAAACATTTACTGATGCTCAAGAAGGCTACACATTACATTAAGATCCATTAAGAACATTTGAACAGGATGGCTGGTGTAAATTGTTATCATTTTGTTTTGATCTTATTTTTTGCATTTAGTACTACCCTTCAGAAACTGCATAAGATATTTACATGTTTTCCAGAAGATAAAATAAGGCCTCAACTGTATGAATCAGTGTTCAAATCTGATAAGCCAGGTGTTTTCTGGTAGCAGCTTAACCAACAAATAATTGGCTCTTTTTACAGCAGGGATGAGGGATTGGAACAGATAGTCTTACATTTACAGCATTTGGCAGACACATTTATCCAGAGCGACTTACATTTATCTCATTTATACAACTGAGCAGTTGAGGGTTAAGGGCCTTGCTCAAGGGCTCAGCAGTGGCTGCTTGGCAGAGCTGGGATTTGAATTCATGACCTTCTGATCAGTAGTCCAACGTCTTAAGCACTGAGGTACCACAGTCTTTATGTAAATAGCACTAAATATTTGGTTGCATATACATTTACTTGACACAGCTACATCAAGCTGGCAGCCGACTTACATCACCAAACTATTGCATTCTTTTTTTGTGAGGCTTTTCCAGGCTTGCACCACAGCTTCTTTCAGTTATTATTTCTGAAGGGGGTTTCTCCCTACAGTTTCCTCTTGAGGAGATGAAATAAATGCTCAATTGATTGGCAGTGTCTTTTGGTTAAATGGGCTGCACTATATAGTACTTTTATCCAAATCGCTTTAGACTGGTTCTCATTCACCCATTCACACACACACTTATACACCAATGGTAGCAGAGCTGCCATGCAAAGCGCTAACTTACCATCGGGAGTAACTTGGGGTTCAGTGTCTTGCCCAAGGACACTTCAGCATGTGGAGTCATGTGGCTGGGAATCGAACCGCCAACCCTGTGATTAGTGGACAACTAATCGAGGCAGGAAGGGGCAACAGAGAGAGCTTCTCTCAAGCTCCTACTCGCTTGAGAGATGTCAGGGCCAGCAGAAGAGCTACCTTTAGAGTCAGAAGCTTCTCAGAGGCTGACCCTAAGGGCTCCAATGTGGTCCCTGACAGATCTTCCAGGACCACAGAAGGTCCCAAGAAGGCAGTTGGGCCTCAGCCGCCTGACACCACGCATGAACCTTGAAGTTAGAGGATGTTGCCCCACAGAGGCTCCATCAACAGGGGCATGGCTGGCCGAAATGGCGGCCATGTAAACCCTGATTGTAGAAGGAGCCCACCCCGCTGAGAAACATTCTTGTAAGAACGCCAGGACTGTAGCTATTGTGCAGTTCACTGGGTCTAGCTGACGTTCCTCACACCACAAAACAAAAAGCTGCCACTTGAGTGCATACAATTTCCTTGTGGATGGTGCTCTAGCATTTAACATGATCTCTACAATCTCAGTTGTTAGACCAGAATCTACGAGCTGGTGCCCCTCAGGGGCCAGACCCACAGTTTCCGTAGTTCTGGCCGGGGGTGATAAATCAGCCCTCCGGCTTGAGACAGTAGATCCACTCTAAGGGCTCAAATGGGGCACCTGACAGACCTTCCAGGACCACAGAAGGTCCCAGGACGGTATGCACGGCCTGCAGATGGGCCTCAGCCGCCTGACACCATGCATAAACCTCGAAGTTACAGGATGTTGCCCCACAGAGGCTCCATCAACAGGGGCGTGACTGGCCGAAATGGCGGCCACGTAAACCCTGATTGTAGGAGGAGCCCACCCTGCTGAGAAATGTTCTTGTAAGAACTCCAGGACTGTAGCCATTGTGCAGTTCAATGAGTCTACAGTGGATCCCTGTGGATGGGAATCTCCCAAGGAGTGCCATCTCGCAGGGATATTATCTCTCAGAACCATATTCGAGCTGGCCAATGAGGTGCTACCAGCAGCAGACATAGACTGTCTTGGCGAACTCTCGCTAGAACTTGTGGGAGCAGAGCGATGGGGGGAACAGCGTACAGATGGTACAGATCCAGCCTTAATTGTGCGGGAGGAGTGAGGGCGAACCACAGCAGGCCATGTGTCGTCTCCTCAGAGGTGAACACATGCCATCCCGCTTGGCCAAACCTTGCCATATGGACTCCACCACTTGTGGATGGAGCCACCCTGCTCCAGATGAGGGCCGCACCAGAGACCGTGAGCTGGACAGCTGTCTAAGACCGCGCTCCAGCCCATGAGGGAGGTGTCTGTCATTACCGTCTTGTGCTAAGGAGACACCCCTAGAGTGTGACCCAAGGCTAGAAACCGGGGACACTCAAATTCTCAGAGCACATAGGCATCGCCATGTGACACTGATTATTCACCAAGGTTTCGTCCTTGGACGAAACCCCCAACTTCTCAGCCACCACTGAACGGTCTCCTGTGCAATAGGCCCATAAGCGCCAATAGTCTCCCAAGATCCAGCTTTATCTTGTTCAGTGTTGATAGGATTGACCCTATGCATGTTGGGGATAGAAACGCCACAATCGTAGTAGAATCCTCATAACCCCTAGAAAAGTTGTCCACTGCACTGGGGAAAGCATACTTTTCTGAGATTCAACCTGAGCCCCAAGCTCTTCATGTGGACGAGAACAACATCTCGATGTTGAGGTGAATGGTAGCCAGTTCCCTGGATCGTGCTAGAATTAACCATTCATCCAGGTAGTTTAGTACACGGATGCCCTGGAGTCACAATGCAGCCGGAGTGACATCCATGCAGTTTGTGAAGGTGCGAGGGGATAAATCTAGTGATATTTTTATGTGGAAATATGCACCTTTTAGATCTATCGTCACAAACCAGACTTCAAACTGAATCTGTGGAACGATAAGTTTGGGCGTCAGCATCTTGAACCTGTATGTCCGAAGAGTACAGTTCAGATGACGCAGGTCTAAAATTGGCTGCATACTCCTATTTTTTTGCGGACCAGGAAATAACGGCTGTAAAAACCTCCCTCCCTCAGGGAACGAGGTACATTTTCTATGGCCCCTTTGTCCAAGAGGGATCTTACTTCCTGCATTAACGTCAGGCTCTGGTCTGTGCTAACTACTGTGGTGAGCACACCTCTGAACCGGGGGGAAGTTGGGGGGTCGAGCTATAAACTGGACCCGGTAACCCTTTTCTACGGTAGACAGAACCCATGGAGACACATTTGGCAGTAGTTTCCATGCTGCCCGATGGTCTTTTAGTGACATAACTATTACATATTCTATTGGAGGAAAAGCATCAGATTTTCGTTGCCCTGTGACAACTCGCTGACCAGAGAAACCTGAAAACTTGGGGACCGCCTTGGCTAGGAGAGGCCCTACAGTAGCACTGGGGGCTACCTGCCCTAACAACCAGCACCAGCCTTACAGTCATTCCATCTCAAGTGCTCTAATGCAGGTTGCTTGACCGTTTGTAATTTTCCTTAATTTTTTTGAGTGATTACCTTTTATGTATTGACATTGCAAAACCACCATTTAAATATATTTTGTGTGTGTATATATATATATATATATATATATATATATATATATATATATATATATATATATATATATATATATATATATATATTTTACTCGTTTTAATTATGACAGTCATCTTTGTATAATGGCACACAACATATTTTGTCATAAAACTCACTTACTGCTTTTATCACAGGAGAAACAACACCATAGCTCTATTTATGACACCCAACTGAACACTGAAGGCCTGGACTGGCCATTGGAAGCACCGGGAGAATTCCTGGTGGCCTGACGACTGATCTTTATTTTTTATTATTGCTTGTCCGACGTACTCAAGTGATCCTTTCCGAATTCGGCATTCAATAATAAATTGTTAATAATTCATGAACCTGTTAGTCTTGACTTGCAACACTACCATTCGCCTCAGCTCCAGCGAATGGTTTCGAACAGAGTCATCAATGCACAGAGCGAAGATAGAGAGGAAGCGGCCAGGTGGAGCAGAGAGGGAAAGGTCACACAAAAGGAAAGCCCTCCAAAAAGAAGCAGCAAAATGTAGTAAAATTACTGACCTGTTCAGGGCTTCAAGAGCAGGTCATTCTCATCTGTAAATACTGTTTGTTCTCTAACTTAGTTAATGAAGTATTAACCACAGTTTCACTGTATTAGCACTATACAAATATTAGCACTCTTACTATCATCACTCAAAATATGCCAAAGGACAGCGTTATCAACTGTATACAATGCCTTCCAAAAGTGTTCACCCCCCTTGGAATTTTTCCTATTTTATTGCCTTTCAACCTGGAATTATAATGGTTTTTTTAGGGGTCGTATCATTTAATTTACACAACATGCCTACCACTTTGAAGATGCAAAATATTTTTTTTGTGAAACAAACAAGAAATAAGAGAAAAAAAAACAGAAAACTTGAGCGTGTATAATTATTCAGCCCCCCCCCCCCAAGTTAATACTTTGTAGAGCCACCTTTTGTAGCAATTACAGCTGCAAGTCTCTTGTGGTACGTCTCTATAAGCTTGGCACATCTAGCCACTGGGATTTTTGCCCATTCTTCAAGGCAAAACTGCTCCAGCTCCTTCAAGTTAGATGTTCCCCTGGTGTACAGCAGTCTTTAATTCATACCACAGATTCTCAATTGAATTGAGGTCTGGGATTTGACTAGGCCATTCCAAGACGTTTAAATGTTTCCCCTTAAACCACTAGAGTGTTGCTTTAGCAGTATGCTTAGAGTCATTGTCCTGTTGGAAGGTGAACCTCTATCCTACTCTCAAATATCTGGAAAACTGAGACAGGTTTCCCTCAAGAATTTCCCTTTATTTATATCCATCTTTCCCTCAATTTTGACCAGTTTCCCAGTCCCTGCCAATGAAAAATATCCCCACAGAATGATGCTGCCACCACCTAGTTCAAGTGGTTTTTATTGTCATTTCAACCATATGTGATTACGGATTCGTCATGGAGGAGTGAACTGTTTAAATCTCTGCCAACTGGATTTCGTTCAACCGGATCTGACCTCGTTACCTCAATCTCCTCTGAATATGGCCCTAGTTAACGCTAGGTCCGTGTGCAACAAAACTTTTATTTTAAATTACTTTTCTGACAGACGTAATTTATATATTTAATTACTTAGATATTTAATTCCTGACGAAGACCTGAGTTAGTGCTGGTGTTTCAGTAGTATTCGAGGAACTCTGTCCGCCAAACTGTTGTTTTGTTAGTACTCCAAGGTCTGGCAAGGGCGGTGGGGTTGATATGGTTTTTAAACAATCACTTAATGTACGGACAGTTTCTTTTGGGATTTACTCGTCATTTGAGGTACAGTGTGTTGCGTTAGAGTTGACCTCTTCTGCACTATTCTGTGCTTTGATCTATAAGCCACCTAACCTGGACAGTGCTTTTTTAAGTGATTTTTGTGAATTTATAACTTCTATTGTTCCGTTGTACGATCGTATGTTATTATTGGGTGATTTTATGTCTGCTGCCCTGGTCGACCCTTGGTTACTGAATTTTGTCATATCTTGGATTCCTTTGGTCTTATTCAACATATAAATCAGGCAACACATGTCCTTGGTCATACTCTAGACCTTATATTGTCATATGGAATCGCTGTTGATAATGTTAATATTGAAAATGCTTCCTTCTCTGATCACAAGCACATTGTTTTAAATGTCCCTATTGCCAGCTTTGACTAGTCCCTCAGGCTATTACTCCTGTTTTATTAATTCACTCATTGCCTCACAATTTAGTGATAGTTATCTAGCTAATGCTGTTGAAACATCTTGGTGCTTCAGAGTCTTCTTCTGGGCCTGTCGATTTGATTACCTTATTTTACACATTTTGTTCTATTATTTTAGATTCTATTCCTCTTTTCAAGCTGAAACAACCAAATCGTAAATCTTATTACTGGCTGGATGATAATACTCGTTCTCTCAGACAGGCTTGTCGTAAAGTCGAGCGGAGATGGAAGCATGATCGTTTAACTGTGTCCTTTCAGATTGTTTAAGTTTCAGAATGCAGCAAAGTCAGCTAGGTCTAGGTATTTTACTGATTTAATTACTACACACTGTCATAAACCTAAGATTTTATTCACCATGATAAATTCAATAATTAATCCGAGTTGCCAGTTCCATGGGGAATTCTCGGTTGAACTTTGTGAGAGATTTTTAAAGTTTCTTGCTGATAGCCATTTGTTCCTCCTTCACTTTGCAGTTCTCAGACCTGTCCCTGAATTCGCTGGCTATACCAGGTTCCTTTTACCAATTTCAACATGTTTCTCTAAAGGAACTGTGTGATCTGGTTAACCAGATGAAAATAACTTCCACTTCAGTTGATGATATTCCCTCTGAGATTATAAAAGCAACTTTTTTCGTAGTTGGCCCCAGTATCCAGGTGTTGATAAATTCATCTTTGGAAGTTGGGGTGGTCCCGAATTGTTTTAAGTATGCTATTGTTCAACTTTTGCTTAAGAAACAGGGGTTGGATGAAGGTTGCTTTAATAATTATTGGCCTGTCTCTAAGCTATCATTTCTGTCAAAGCTGTTAGAGAAAGTTGTGTAGTCACAATTGATCCTGTTTTTAAATTCAGATAAGTTATTGGAACTTTTCAATCTGGCTTCACTGCGTATCATAGCACAGAGTCTGCTTTGCTAAAAGTATCCAAGGACATTTTACTGGCAGTGGATGCTGGTAAAAATACTCTGTTGATGCTACTAGATCTTACAGCTGTCTTTGATACTGTAGATCATAACATACTTCTTTGGCACTTACAGCATTTGATTGGTATCAAGGGGAATGCCTTACAATGGTTCAGCTCATATCTGAAAGACAGGTCCTTTTTGGTAGCGTTGGGTAATTTCTCCCCATCTTCTGCTCCTATTATTAGCGATGTACCTCAAGGCTACATTCTGGACCTACTTCTTTTTAACTTTGGGGAATATTATTAGAGCGCACAATGTCTCTTCGTTTATATGCTGATGATACCCAGTTGTACATCCCGTTGTAAAGCTGGTGACTCCATTCAACCATTGTTGGACTGTCTCAACGATATAAAAAAATGGTTAACAAATAACTTTCTCCAACTTAATGAAGACAAAACCGAAATAATTGTTTTTGGTCCCCGGAGATTGAGAGATGGTCTCAGTAATGACCTTCGTAATCACTTCTCCTCAATTTCTTCTCAGGTTAGGAACTTTGGTATCATCCTAGACTCAGAATTATGCTTAACCGAACAAATCAGTTCGGTCGTTAAGAATAGTTTTCATGAATTACGGATTATTTCCAAACTTAAAACATTTTTGTCTTTCCAAGACTTGGAGAAGGTTATTAATGCTTTTATCACATCGTGGATAGATTATTGTAATTCACTGTACTCGGGTCTTCCTCAGTCATCTCTTGCTCGTCTCCAGATGGTTCAGAATGCAGCTGCAAGGCTGTTGACCAGGGCAAAGAAATATGATCATGTCACCTCAATTTAGCATCGCTACATTGGCTCCCGGTCCAGTTTAGGATCCAGTTTAAGATTCTGTTGTTCGTCTTTAAAACTCTTAATGATCAAGCTCCTTCTTATCTCAAAGATCTTCTTACACCAAATTTATCCAGCGGATTTTTAAGATCTTCTGATAGGTTTCTTCTGTAAGTCCCTCGATCCTGTTTAAAAACAAAGGGTGATAGAGCTTTTTCAGTCGCTGCCCCTCGTTTATGGAATCAATTACCACTAGACATCTGCCGTGCACCCTCAATTATCATTTTAAAAAAGAGGCTGAAAGCATATCTCTCTTCCCAGGCGTTTTAATCTAATTTCAATCTAATCTATTATCTGTCTTTATTTGGTTTTATTCTGTTTTCTATTTTACTTTTCTTACTCTGTTCAACACTTTGGTCCGCTTTGCTGTGTTAAACGTGCTATATAAATAAAATTTACTTACTTACATGCTATAAACAGCTTTTACAGTACACAGTGAAACGAAACAACATTCTTCTAGGATCATGGTGCTACATAAAACAACACACTAACCATGAGACTACACAGAACTAAATAAGCTTTACAAACATTCTCCACAAAGTGCACATGCAGATGTGTGCTAACAACACAGGACAGTACAGTAACTACTAAAACAGGACAATAGGCACAGTAAGTGACAGTGTAGTGCCAAACAGTATACAGTTTTCACAGGTGTGAAGTGTCTGATATAACGGGTAGTGCAGAAGATAGGTGCCAAGGAGTAACAATATAATTAAAAAATGGTATAAATGTAAACATAACATGCTATGACTGAGTATTCAGCAGATTAGCTTACACCAAATATGGACATAGCAGTTATTGTGGTAGCAGCCAGGTAAAGTGTATAATAGTGACAATAATTTAAATACTATATTTTTATAATGCAGTAGCAGCAAAAATGCAACAGAGTCAATGCAGGTATGTGCAAATATTTCAATGGGAGTGGGGTGGTGTTCAGTTCAGAGTGTGTGTGTGTGTGTGTGTGTGTGTGCACGTGTGTCAGTCCAGTCTCTGAGGAGTCTGATGGCTTAGAGGAAGAAGCTGTTATACAGTCTGGCCGTGAGGGCCTGAATGCTTCGGTAACTTTTTCCAGACGGCAGGAGAGTGAAGAGTGTGTGTGAGGGGTGTGTGGGTCATCCACAATGCTGGTGGCTTTGCGAATGCAGCGTGTGGTGTAAATGTCTGTGATGGAGGGGAGAGAGATACTGATGATCTTCTCAGCTGTCTTCACTATCCGCTGCAGGGTCTTGTGATCCAATGAGGTGCAATTTCCGAACCAGACAGTGATGCAGCTTCTCAGGATGCTCTCAATAGTTCCTCTGTAGAAGATGGTGAGGATGGGAGGTAGGAGATGGGCTTACTTCAGCCTTTGCAGAAAGTAGAGATGCTGCTGGGATTTCTTGGTTATGGAGCTGACCAGGTTGATGGACCATGTGAGGTTCTCAGGATCCAGTTGCAGATGGAGGTGTTCAGGCCCAGTAGGTTCAGCTTTCCAATCAGGTGCTGAGGAATGGTTGTGTTGAATGCTGAACTGTCTATGAACAGCATTCAAACATAGGTGTCTTTCTTGTCCTGGTGAGTGAGGGCCTGAATGCCCTGCCACATGCACCGCGTGTCACTGTTATCCATGAAGTGACTGTGGATTTTCTGGCCGTGTGCACGCTTTGCCTCTCTTATGGCCGGGACAGTTTGGCCCTCGTTGTTCTTATTGCAGCCTTGTCACCTGCCATGAAGGCAGACTCTCAGGTCCTCAGCAGTGCACGCACCTCCGCAGTCATTCAAGGCTTCTGGTTGACGTCATCAATGTACTTGCTGATGTAGCTGGTCACTGATGCCGTGTATTCCTCCAAGTTGGTGGAGTTGCTGTCAGTTGCAGCCTCTCTGAACATGTCCCAGTGAGTGTGCTCAAAAAAGGCCTGAAGAGCCGAGATGGTTCCTGCTGGCCAGGTTTTCACCTGCTTCAAAACCGGTTTGGAGCGTCTGATAAGCAGTCTGTATGCTGGGATTAGCATAACAGAGATGTGGTCTGAGTAGCCCAGGTGGGGGTGGGGCTCTGCCCTTTACATGCTGGGGATGTTTGTGTAAACAAGATCCAGCATGTTCTCCCCTCTCGTTACAAAGTCCGCATGTTGGTGAAATTTAGGGAGCACTGTTTTGAGATTTGCATGGTTGAAATCTCTGGCGATAATAAACAGTCCATCATGGTTTGTGTTCTGCAGTTCACTAATAGCCCCATACAGTTCACAGAGCGCCTCCTTAGCATTAGCGGCGGGGGGAATGTATACTCCGATTATCAGAACAATGGTGAATTCCCGCGGTAAATAAAATGGTCTGCATCTAACTGTCACAAACTTCACCAGCGATAAGCAGTAACTAGAAACTAGCATGCTTCAGTATGGGGATGGTGTTCTCGGGGTGATGGGTTTGTGCCACACATACCGTTTTCCTGGATGATCAAAAAGTTCAATTTTAGTCTTATCTGACCATATGTTTGGGGAGTCTCCCGTATGCCTTTTGGTGAACAGCAAACTTGTTTGCTTTTTTTTTTCTTCTGGCCACTCTTAAAAACGCCCAGCTCTGTGGAGTGTACGGCTTAAAGTGGTCCTATGGACAGATACTCCAATCTTCACTGTTGAGTGCTGCAACTCCTCCAGGGTTATCTTTGGTCTCTTTGTTGCCTCTCTGAGTAATGCCGTCCTTGCCTGGCCCGTGAGTTTTGGTGGGCGGTCCTCTCTTGGCAGGTTTGTTATGCTCTGTGGAATGTTCAAAGTTTCTGATATTTTTTTATAACCCATCCCTGATCTGTACTTCTCCACAACTTTGTCCCTGACCTGTTTGGAGAGCTCCTTGGTCTTCGTGGTGCCCCTTGCTCAGTGGTGTTGCAGACTCTGGGGCCTTTCAGAACAGGTGTATATATGTACTGAGATCATGTGACACTTAGATTGCACACAAGTGAACTTTATTGACCTAATGATGTTACTTCTGAAGGTAATTGGTTGCACCAGATCTTATTTAGGGGCTTCATAGCAAAGGGGGTGAATACATATGCATGCACCTCTTTTCCGTTTTTCATTTTTTAGAGCAAGTTATATTTTTCATTTCACTTCACCAATTTGGACAATTTTGTGCATGTCAATTACATGAAATCCAAAAAAATCCATTTAATTTACAGGTTGTAATGCAAAAAAATAGGAAAAATGCCAAGGGGGTGAATACTTTTGCAAGGCACTGTAGTTTAATTCATTCATTCATTCATTCATTCTAATTAATTTAGAAGACAAATTTACATACAGTACATTTAGGGAGCCCTCCATGTTGTCATTTTAAATGTTATAAATACAGCCAGGGCAAACAACAACAGCAACACTTTTCCAAGCTACTAGTCATAAAAGGCAACATCAAGTTCAGTATTAGGATTTTTCTAAATAGATATTGTCATGATGTAGTTAGTATTGTACTAACAGATATTTAGGCAATTTAGAAAATTATGTCTGCCCATATGTGAGGTTGAAAAATATCATTTGTCTCCTATTTTTCACAATAAGGTGGAGAGAGTCAACCTGGCACTAGCTTTGGTACAGGACATGGGTCTGTAAGTGCTTCTTTCAGAAATAGTTCAACACAACGAATGCATCAATGGTTTCCCCAAATTCAACTGAAAATGATTTTGCCAGTTTCAAAATTATTCAACCCCTTCATGTCAAGCATCTTTAGTACTTAGTAGAGCACCATTCTGCAATGGGGTTGAATAATTTTGATTGCATTTTCAGTTGAATTTGGTATTCGTTGTGTTTAACTATTTAATTTGCTTTTGTTTGATTTGTTCATTGTAAACAGCTGAAAGTCTGTAAATTTTGACAATAAACCTGATTTGCAGTGGGGGTTGAGATCTGACAGCGGGAACACAACTCGCTAACTAGCCAAACGCGGGTAATACACCTACGGATAGAACCGTGAGGTAAGTGGCATGCCGTGCAGAGATAAACCATAAGGAACATAATTCAAGCACCATGGCAAGCAGCTCATAGCTCAGCAGCGCGAAGCAGCGATGCTAAGGAAAAAGCCTATACTTACCATTGGCGAGCAATCTGGAAAACAAACAAGTTGTTATCAGTCAGACAGCGCAGTACCAAACGTATTGTCACAGCTTGAGAGGATGAATTGTGGCTGCTCCAAGTAAGCTGCACTTGACAATGTGATGAAAAAATCTATGACCTAATCCGAAGGCGAGAAAGCGAAAGAGGTGGAGTGCTGAGCTGCAGTGGCTTGTATCACCTCCTCTCAGCTCATGTCACCATGTGACTTCATTGGTATTCATTTTCTCGACCTATCTTGCTGACGCTGTGATCATCCATGAAACAGAATGAAACAGAACTGCCCCATGCGCCAGGCGTTGTGTGCAGAGACCTTCAGCTTGCAGTTGATCTAGTTTCTCTTTTTCTCGTTTGTGTATTTTGTATAATCCCTGCTTTTGCTGTTTACTGATCGCCTGTCATGTGCCTGTGTTCTGTGTACTGACTATGATTCATGATTTGGATTTGTCTGCCTGCCTCTCAAATAAAATGCTTAAACTGCATTTGCATCCATCTACTCGCTGAACATGACATGGTGACATTCATTCTTATGTGAACAAACACGCATATAAACACGATGGCCATTATTGAGGTCATATACATATATGGTGTGATAAGCGATAAAGTAATTATCGTGACAGCCCTAATCCTGCAGAGTAATGCCAAATGCCAAAAGGACAGACGACCAGTGTGTAAATAATAACAATCCGTATTTTTATATTGGGCACATGGTGGCTTAGTGGTTAGCACATTCGCCTCACACCTCCAGGGTCTGGGGTTCGATTCCTGCCGGGGCCCTGTGTGTGCGGAGTTTGTGTGTTCTCCCCGTGCTGTGGGGGTTTCCTCCAGGTACTCTGGTTTTCTCCCCCAGTCCAAAGACATGCATGGTAGGCTGATTGGCGTGTCTAAAGTGTCTGTAGTGTATGAATGTGAGTGTGTATGTGATTGTGCCCTGCGATGGACTGGCACCCTGTCCAGGGTGTACCCCACCCTGTGCCTGATGTTCCCTGGGATAGGCTCCGGGTAAGTGGTAGAAGATGGATGGATGGATTTTTATACTGGGTGATACCTCAGATTCTGAACAAAGCTGGTCACAGTGATTGGAGGCTACTAAATTGATTTGCATCATAACATAGAAGAATCAGTGATGGCCTACAGTGGTGCTTGAAAGTTTGTGAACCCTTTAGAATATATCTGAATAAATATGACCAATATTACATATTTGTGAGTGGCAAAAGTAGGTGAACCTCTAGGATTACCAGTTAATTTGAAGGTGAAATTAGAGTCAGATGTTTTCAATAAATGGCATGACAATCAGGTGTGAGTGAGCTCCCTGTTTTATTTAATGAACATGGCTCTATAAGATTCTGATCTGCACAACACATGTTTGTGGAAGTGTTTCATGGCATGAACAAAGGAGATTTCTGCTGACCTCAGAAAAAGAGTTGTTGATGCTCATCAGGCTGGAAAAGGTTCAAACCCATCTCTAAAGAGTTTGGACTCCACCAATCCACAGTCAGACAGATTGTGTACAAATAGAAATTCAAGGCCATTGTTACCCTCCCCAGGAGTGGAGACCAACAAAGATCACTCCAAGAGCAAGACGTGTAATAGTCCCTGAACCCAGGGTAACTTCAAAGCAAATAAAGGCCTCTTTCACATTGGCTAATGCTAATGTTCATGAGTCCACCATCAGGAGAACACTGAACAACAATGGTGTGCATGGAAGGATTAAAAGGAGAAAGCCACTGCTTTCCAAAAAGAACATTGCTGCCCATCTGCAGTTTGCTAATGATTACATGGACAAGCCAGAAGTCTGTTGGAAAAATGTTTTATGGATGGATGATACAAAATAGAAATTTTCGGTTTAAATGAGAAGTGTTCTGTTTGGAGAAAGGAAAACACTGCATTAAAGCATAAGAGCATAAGAGCCTTATCCCATCTGTGAAACATGGTGGTGGTAGTATCATTGGTTGGCCATGTTGTGCTGCATATGGGCTATGACGACTTGCCATCATTGATGGAACAATGAATTCTGAATTATACCAGCGAATTCTAAAGGAAAATGTCTGGACGGTTCCTTTATCTGTCCATGAACTAAATCTCAAGAGAAAGTGGGTCATGCAGCAAGACAATGACCCTAAGCACACAAATCATTCTGCCAACGAATTTTTAAAAAAGAATGAAGTTAATGTTTTGGAATGGCCAAGTCAAAGTCCTGACCTTAATCCAATAGAAATATTGGGGAATGACCTGAAGCAAGCATTTCATGTGAGGAAACCCACCAACGTCCCAGATTAAAACTGTTCTGTACTGAGGAACGGGCTAAAATTCCTCCAAGCCAATGTGCAGGACTGATCAACTGTTACTAGAAATGTTTAGTTTCAGTTATTGCTGCACAAAGAGGTCACACCAGATACTGAAAGCAAAGGTTCACATACTTTTGCCACTCACAGCCCAGCATACGCTCAACCTGAAACCATGTCGAATATGTTAAACAAGGTACACCTGTGTCAATTTTGCATCCATATGTGTCCAGTTGTATAGTTGCACAGTAAATATCACTGACTTTGGGAGGTCTAACAGCTAAAATGACAGTCAGATTAGACCAAGATGAGGAAGGGTTCCCTTCTGAGTCTGGTTCCTCTCAAGGTTTCTTCCTCTTAACATCTTGGGGAGTTTTTTTCTCACCACCGTCACCACCAGCTTGCTCACTTGGGATAAATTCATACATCTGTATCCCGTGTTTATATGTTTCTGTAAGACAATGTCCATTGTAAAAAGCACTATACAAATAAAATTTAATTGAATTGAATTGAACCAAGGAACTGCCTGTGAAACTTCAAGATTAGCACAGACCAAACACAGCCCAACACCCAGGTAACATCAGGGGGTTGCTTTTCAGCAGGAGGAACTGGAAATGTTTTTGCAATCAAGGACTAAATACAAACAAATTCTTGAGGAGAAAATGTTCCAGTCATTCAAATATCTGTGTCAGGGGTGAAAATGTATGTCCTAAAAGGACAATGACAAAAGCACAGGGCAAAAAATACAAAGGAATGTCTTGGGGAAAGAAGACGACAAGTCAACACCCAGACTTAAATCCAATTGCAAATCTGAAAAACCTGAAAATTGCTGTCTCCCAAATTTGGGAAAGTTGGAGAAAGTTTGCATTGTTGAATGAAAGAAAATGCGGAGGCACCGTATTTTGGTATTGGGTATTGGTCCAATACCATGGAAACATGAAACAATAACGTGAAAATATCAAAAGGAGGTACTACAGCATCTTCATACAATACAAGTAACCTATAAAACATCTTACGGCATTATAACAGCATCTTTAATAGAGAGTGTGATGTAGGCCAACCAGAGCATGCACAGCAGTAAACGGCCACATGTGAGAGAAAGCACTTTTGCAAGTATTGAGACACTCATACTTATTTTTTCCAAAGTCTACACATTGCTTGTGAGGTTAGGTGCATCACCCTGTGCTATTTTTTAATGACTATGTATGCGGATACTGCTCTGCGCACTCAAATTGGCCACACTCATACTCTTTATTAATCATAATGTTTAAATGCTATAACATCTTAAACATAAAATTCAACAAATGGAATTCATTGCATTTAACTTTAATTTGTAGAATACTGATCTGCCTTTGTTGCCTTTGCCATGTGTCTATGTCCTCTAGGCATGGCTCCAACAGTATGGGTACCTTCCTCCAGGTGATCTCCATAAACAAGTACCCCGTTCACCTCAATCCATTTCTTCTGCTATTACTGCAATGCAAAGATTCTATGGCCTAACTGTCACTGGAAACCTGGACTCTAACACACTGGAGTGAGTCAGCTTCACATGTAAAACTGACTAAATAGTCATTCAGTTTAAAGTAGATTATAGTTAAGTAGATTAAAGCATAATTTCAGACACTGCAGTCTTAGCAAGTGGAAATACTTTGAATACAGTCTAATTTATCTAGTATTTCTTATAAGATTACAATAAACCAAATTTAAGACTGTTAAACCTATTTCAAGCTACAATATTTGTACTCATTTAAAGCTTGAAATAGTTTCTATTGGCAGATAATTTTGCTCATTTTAAGCATTTATTTCTAGAAGGAAGGAATGTGCTAATTGAATAACAAAACTACAAGCCTGAAAGGAGTAACAATGTCCAGAAATAGGTTTATTGATCTTATATTTGCTTTATTGTAATCTTATAATAAGAAATACTAGATAAAATTTACTAAATTTAAGATATTTTCTCTTGCTAAGTGATTGATTTGTGGTCCCTCAGATTTGTGGTTGCTGTACTATTTGGAAATCCACCATTATATAAGTGCTTTTCTGTTGCCCAGCAGCTCATACAGAAACTGTTGCAAGAATTAGTATGTAATAATTTGCCCAGAATAACTGAATTTAGTCTGTAGTGTGGTGGTGATGATGATACATGATCTCATATATATATATATATATATATATATATATATATATATATATATATATATATATATATATATATTTTTTTTTTTTTAATGTTTGCCAGGGCAATGAGAAGGCCTCGCTGTGGTGTTCCAGATAAATTTGGAGCAGAGCTTAAGAGCAACTTGAGAAAGAAAAGATATGCTATCCAGAGACTGACATGGAAAAAGAAGGAGATCACATTCTGGTAGGAATCATACTGCAGATATCCACAAGTAACAATGAAAATGAAGATCCTGGTTTGTTAGGGGGTATGACAAACTTTTTCCACACTTATGGAAGCACTCTGTGGCATACAGTGTAATCCATTCCACTTTGGGTTAGGTGTGGCTCAGATTCTCATGTGATTTGTCTGTTTGAAGAATTTCTCTTCTCTTTGTACTTTTGCACCTACTTCTTACCATATCTCTACATTTTCTTTTTCAGAAATGTGGCCTAATTTACCTGATTGTCTTTCCAAATCTGCTCTTTCATCTCCTCTGTTTTCTTTTCTTTTTCAGCATACAGAACTACACGCCTAAGATTGGGGAGTATGAGACCTATGAGGCGATCAGAAAAGCTTTCAAAGTGTGGGAGAGTGTCACCCCTTTACGATTTGAAGAGATCCCTTACAGTTACATTAGGCACAAGACTACTGACTTTGCGGACATTATGATCCTCTTTGCTGAGGGTTTTCATGATGATGCCAGTCCATTTGATGGTGAGGGTGGGTTCTTAGCACATGCCTACTTTCCTGGAAATGGCATAGGAGGAGACACACACTTTGATGCTGCAGAGCCCTGGACAATTGGAAACCGAGACTTGTGGGGTAAGAGAGGTGAAGGGTTGAAAGGAGATGTTGAGAAATAAACATGGGTCCTTGCTTTTCCCTAGGGCTGTGTAAACACTATATCAAGGGTCATCAATTATATTTGAGATGGGACCAAATTCTTATGGAGCAAATACTGTTTGGACAAAAACATTCAGTGGGAGAAAAAATATAGCTGAAAAATAGAACTGAATATAACACAATGTTTACTTTTATCCAAGTAAATAAAAAAACTAATCACCATTAAAACCACTATACAGCATAGAAGGTATGCATTGACGTCACGTTCCCACTGGAGCATGCCCCCCTCAGCCGGACTGAGTGGCAAAACATCCAGCAAAGTGGCTGGATTTAATAGGGGAAGCTGCGAAAACGCTAGTATAACTAACAAATCAGCTTAAATGAAAGGCAATTGAACTCAACAGTGACCCTTACAACTTGCCCAAAACCTGTGGTCTATGAACATTGGCATGTGGCCAGAAATAAGTTTTCCCAACATTAATATGTACCTGAAGCCTGAAGGCATACAAAAGCCTTGACGCTTGGTCCTACTTCAAGGTGGGATTTGTTGGAGAAATTAAAGTGACAAGAACACCAATAAACATTCTGGTTGTATGTACAAATATTTTTATTTTATTATATAATTTTATCTGGTTAACCATAAGCTAGCTAGTCCTAGTTTGTTTGTAGCTAACACTGCTTGCACTTACTAATGTTATATATTTGTGAAGGTAAAACAGTCAGAGAATGAATGAGCCTCCATTATTCATCAGGTGAAATATGCAGCGTTTAAAAAGAAATATGTAGCAAATTATTCATCATTGTACAACATGAATACCACACGCCAAAAGAACTTACACTTACGCTGCTTGACTTAGTAAAAAAGGAGTGAATTTTTTTTGGCACTCTGGCTAATTTGGCTAATTTGTACTCCAGGCCCCAAGCTCCCACCCCCCAATTATCTCTTTTTATTGCCACGTGTAAAAACAATCATTATCAATAAGCATAACAATTATTGCATATTAAATAAGAGACTATAAAGAAGAAAATTTGAACAGTTTATTAAATTAACTGATGCATTTAGAACTATATACAAATAAGTATACAGTACAAGGTATTAACACCATTGTACTCTCTCTCATACACAGACACTATAGAAACTCTGTCTGGATGTCTTTATAAGCTGTTGATTTGTAATTTATTATTCCCCAAGTACCAAGAACAATGAACTTTACTATTATTATTATTATTATTATTATTATTAATTGAGTGAATAATAAGTTTTACACACCAGCAGCTCCAGAAAGAAATGTGGAAATTAGCTAAAACAGTGACAGGATCATTGAATCAGTGAGTTGAACTTGAGAATCAAATCGGTTCTATTCATGAATGAATTATTCAGACTGGTTTTATCAATGGGATTCTCCAATTCATTTAAATGAAATGACTTAAACAAATGATTCACTCATGAATCGGCCATCATTACAACACTTCTCATATAAACTCACTCGGGACAATTAAAGCAGATTTATATGATGACATTAAATTTTGAGCGATTCCTCACAGAAAGCTGTTGCAAGGCTTCGGAAACCTTGAATATATCCAATATATTTCTATTTTATGTTAATTATAACAGCTTCATATGGGCTAGCTTCAGAATCATAGCACAAAACAGGGAACATAAATAACCTTATTTTTTTTCAAAACTGGGTGACTAGCTGTCTTCTCCTTCTTGCTCTCTCCTCTTTTTCATGTTTTTCTTTCCTTTTTTGGTATCCCGATTTTGTCTGTGCCATCTCTTGCCTAATGCATGTAACGACTCACAACTGTGAAGTGCCATGTTTCTGAATAATCTGCGAACGTCTTAAGGGGACACATACATGCTCTTGGCACAGTCTGAGGGTGTTCATTATAGTGTGCTTCTTAATAGATTATTGTGCAAAGAGTCCATTTAAATACCAAAATCATACAGGAAATTATGGGGTTCTGCTGGGCCCCCCTGTCTGACCAGGGTCCTTAGAATCGTCCTAAACTCCCCCCATTATGGTGCCCCTGTGTGCATACCCTCTATATTAACACAATATATAAAGCTATCTCTGCTTGGCACATTTCAAACAAAATGTGGGACCAAGATGGTAATAACATTTAAAACTGAAGTTCTGAGATGAGCTCTTATTTTATTTTATATATATATATATATTCTAAAATGTATTTTCCTTATAACAATAATATTTTAGTAGGTCTTTGTTATTTTATACTTTACAATATTTCATACTTTACCCTTTACATCTTTAAATATTTTTAATACAATTTGACTGTGAAATGTATGGATGACAGGTTGGGGGAAAACTTGTTTGTCCCCCCAGATTTATTTAATGAACATAATCCAACTATTGAAATATTAGGCTCATTATTTAAATGTATATAATAATATTTTGCCTATTGAGCCATAGAGCAGTTTATGTCCAAACATTCTACTAATAGTACTAAGTGGGATTATAAATCATTACAGTATGCATTTGTAGAAGAGTAAAGACACAGTGTGTATAAAGGATGTTCAATATGAGGTTATTGTGAATAAGTGTCCTAAAATAAGGACAGAACAGTTTTATGATTACATAAACTGTGTAAACTATCATAAGTAGTTCATATTTTAATAAATTGTATTATTTATTGGAGCTTGAAATAAATACATTTCATTTAAAAATCCAGTCGGAGACTACTTAACTACAAGGACTTCACAATAAATACACTATGTGGCCAAAAATATGGGGACATCTGATCATTACACCTACAGTCATGGATAAAGAAAGCACATTCTCCTTCAATCCTATTTTTATCAGTGCCTAAATAACAATTTCTTCTATAAACAACTTATATAAACAAATGAATAACCTCAGATGACTATAAAAAAGCACAACAGATTTCAATATGTAGTCATTTTTTTCCCAAAAAGTAAACCAACATTCGGAAACCAAGTAGGAAAATACACCCTTCCTAGTTCCACAATCATTAAAAATGTAATTAGTAGCCAGGTGTTAATCAAGAAATGAACAAAATTAGTTAATCACCAAGAAGGGTGACTACCTTTATAACAGCTGAACTTTTGGCAGTTTGGTGTTCTGGAGCACTCAGGTGTGTGTCTACAGCATGCCAAGAAGAAAGGACATCAGCCATGACCTCGGAGAAGCAGTTGTTACTGCTCAATCTGGGAAGGGTTATAAGGCCAAAATTTGAGCATTCAAGACAGCTGATAGTCTTCCCTGGAGTGGATGTCCCAGTAAATTTAGTCCAAGGTCTTTGACCATTTAATGCTCAGAGAGATAATGAAAAACCCAGGCTTGTTTTGCAGCAAGAGTACCTGGAAAAATTGCAGTCTTTGAGAAAATGATGAACTCCACTTTATACCAGAATATTCTTGAGACAAATGAGGTTCAGCAGCTTATGCTGGTCTGAAATTGGCTCTTGCCACAGCACAATGCTCCCAAGCACACCAGCAATTTGTAGTCTGAATGGCTAAAAACTCAAGGTGTTGGAATGGCAAGTCAATTCAATTCAATTTGGTTTTATAGTGCTTTGAACAATGGACATTGTCCCGAAGCAGCTTTACATATTATATAAATTCAGGATATAAATTTTAAATGTGTGAATTTATCCCTAATGAGCAAGCCAGAGGGGACACTAGCAAGGAAAAACTCCTTGAGACGATATTGATGAAGAAACCTTGAGAGGAACCAGACTCGGAAGGGAACCCATCCTCATCTGGGTGACAATGGATAGTGCGATTATTAAATCCCTTCTATAAATGTGTACTACATGGTCAAAGTAGTGCAGTTGTGTAACCAGGAAATTTTTCACACGAAGTGTGTTTTGTTGAACTTATCCACTGTTCACTGATGGACACTGATGCAAAACTGTTAGTGGTAATTGCAGTCCAAAAGCTATAATAGGAGTTGCAGTCCTAAGCCATCACAGCATAACTGTTTTCATTCCTGGAAACCCCATGACTACTGTGAATAGGGCAGTTGGAGTCCAGGGAAGACTGGAGGACAGCCAGGAAAGACTGGATGGCAGCGGGAAAGACACCGGGTGGTAACCCAACCCACTAGTCTCTAAGGGAGACACCCAGTATTTACCATGAAGTCAACAAAGAGAAGACAACCAATAGGCCCTCCTGGAGGTGGGGTGAAAGATGGGCCTAATTGGACGGATCATACGGAAACAACAGGAACGAATACTGATAATGAGAGGAGCCTGCAGATATGTGGTTGTGGGTGGAAAAAAGGTGACCACATTTAGAGGACTGTGAATCCACCAGGGAAGAGTAAAGTGCGGAGGGAAAAGCCAACAGCAACCTTGCACTGCAACATCAGATCAGATTAGATCAGAAAGCCAGGTCGAAAACCACAGCACCAACGGACCCATCGTTGCTGAGGGAAGGCAGGTAGGCGAAAAGAAAAACCCTGTAGTGGAGTACAACCTGTCTTGTGAGCACCAAGAAGAACAGAACAGCAGGCACCAGCTAGGAAAGACAAAATCAAGTGGCCAAAGACCAGTGAGGCAATTGCATGGCAAAGACTGGATACGGACCTGAGTGGAATACTGGAAAGGTCACTGCAAGGGAGTGTGGAGGCTAGGCTCAACCTATTTGCAGAAATTTTCTACCAGGACTGTAAATTCATGTTCGGCATAATTACCACAAAGAAAACCACTGCTCCAAGACAAAAAGGGAGGCAAGAGAAAGCGATTGAGCAACTGGTGCATCAGTGACTGCAACTCTGAAGGAACTGGAGGAAGGCAACACCGGGCAAGAAAGAAGGTCTCAAAGCGCTGTGGAAGGACATCAAGCAGAGGCTTTCCAGCCTGCGGAGGGCTGAGCACATCCGAAATCGCAGGAAGAGGAAGGAGAAGGAACGAGCTGACTTCTACAAGAATCCCTTCTAGCATGCCAGGCAGTTGTTAGAGGAAACAAAGAGTGGGAAGCTAGAAATAACTAGGAAGGAGCTGGAAGAATAGATCAGAAGGCAGTACAGCAACCCAGCAAGGTATGAGCCTTTAGGTTAGCCAGAGTACGTGCCTCGTCCAGCCTTACCCATGTCCCAGTTTAACATCTTGCCCCCAAGCTCAGAGAAGTGTGAGCGGTCGTAGGAAAGGCCAGATCATCAGCAGCTCCAGGCCCCAATGGGATACCCTACAAGCTATATAAGAACTGCCCTGCAGTGCTAAAGTTGCTATGGACCCTCATGCAAGCCGCCTGAAATATGCATTGCATCTCATCGGAGTGGCAAAGAGCAGTGTCAATATTCATCAGCAAGGAAAAGGACTCTAGACTGATCAGCCAATTTAGGAGCATCACCTTGCTCAATGTTGAAGGCAAGATCTTCTCTGTTTTGGCATGGAGAATAACCATAACCTCACAGGGAATGGCTATGTTGACACCAGCTGCCAGAAGGCGGAGGTCCCAGGCTTCCCAGGATTTGTGGAACACTCATCTGTGATTTGGAAGCAGATCCAACTGGCCAAGCGCGAATAGAAAAATCTGCACATTGTTTGGCTTGACCTTGCAAACATGTATGGATCAGTGCCACATCAGCTCATCAACTACACCACTGAGTTCTTCCACATGCCTGACAACATCAGGAGCCTGGTCTCCAATTACTTCAAGGACCTGCAGATGGGCTTTGCCCTCCAGGACTTCACTACCAGATGGCAGCAGTTGTAGGTAGGAATTGGTAGGGATAACAATAAAATAAATAAATAATAATAAAATAATAATAATAATAATAATAATAATAATAATAATAATAATATTTCCTTAGATTTATATAGTGCTTTTCTAGGCACTCAAAGCACTTTACATTATATGGGGGGGTGATCTCCACAACCACTACCAGTGTGTAGCAGCCACCTCTACACCATGTACAGCCAGGCTGCTAAAAAGGATGGATGAACTGATGTCCTGGGCAAAGATGAAGATAAAGTCTGCTAAGTCCCGAAGTCTCTCACTCAGGAAAGGGGTTAGGAACGACAGCACCATCTTTGTCATGTGCGGTAAGAAAATCCCATAGCTGGCTGAAAGCCTTGGGAGACAATACATAGCTGAACTCTCTGATAAGCACATGGGAAAGAGCATGCTGAAACAGCTCTCTGATGGTCTGGAAGGACTGCCCAAAGCCAGCTTTGTAGAAGGTGTGGTGCTACCACATCACACTATCAGAGAATAATGTGGCCATTGAAGTTGTGTGAAATCCCCTTATCCACAGTAAGCAAGATGGATGGGAAAACCAAATCTATCATCTGAAAGTGGCTGGGCTTGCCATGATGCCTATCTGAAACTAGTCTTTTTGGGAAGGACATCTTACAGCTGCTGCAGCAATCCATCAGCATGGGCTACAAGTAGGAGACGACCAGGCTAGTGTTGGAGCTGAGAAAGTCTAATAACCAGGCAGTAAGGAGTACAAATGTCCAGGTCCAGACGGGGCACAAGTGGAAAGCCCATGCTGAAGTCGATCTGGCAAAGCAGGCAGTAACACAAAGGTATCATCGGTAGAGTCCAGACAGGAAAGACAGGTCTTGGGTGGGGAGAAGCTCCGTGGGTCTGGTCCAAGGCCAGCAGGAAAGAGGGGAAAGAACTGATATTGTCTGAGGTGACAACGATGGAGAAGGAGTGCTATAAGATCAAGGCTGTAGCACAGGGACACAGCAGGGCTGGACAATGTGGGAAGGTGTTGTTGGCAGAAACATCAACATGGCAGACCAGCGAAAAATCCCACAGGAAACTCTTATCTTATCAGGGCAACATACAACCCCTGCCTATTGACCTGGACCAGTGGTTTGGCTGGGAATAATGCTGCCACCTCTGTAGCAGTCCAAATGCATGTCTCCAGCACATCTTATGAAGCTACAAGGTTGCGCTCTCCCAAGGGCGCTATAGGTGGTGACACGATAGGAGCATAGACAGGTCATCAGCAGAGGTCATCCTCCACCAGTGTGTCAGCACATCCAATTTATCAGAGAAGGAGGGGGTAACACAAATGCCATGCCAAGAGTTCCATCAAGGAAAGTTCCTTTCACCCAGGACTGGAAAATGAGAGTCGATCATGGCAGGAAGCTCCAGTTCTCTGGGGAGATTACCAACACAAGTTTCTGTTCTGATATAGTGATGTGGACCAGTGGCACCAAGACCATGCTCCTCATTGAGCTAACTTTTCCTTGGGAGCCAGGAATAGAAGCTGTGTTTGAGAGGAAGAGGCTGAAGTACTATTGCTGTACAGGCTTGTTGGAGAACCATCATCTACCCAGTAGAAGTAAGATGCTGTGGCGTTGTTGGACCATCAACAGTTCGCCTCATGAGGGATATGGGAGTAACTGGTGCAAACCAGAGGAAGGCCCTGAAAGACCTGGCTGAAGAGACAGAGACAAGCATCTTTTGGCTCTGGGTGAGGAGAAAGGTGATGTCTAGGGGTAATAACACCTTACCCAAGATCTAGTTGCAGTGGGTGGCAGGGAGATGTCAATGCCACTGTTCCACCACCAGGAGATCTTCTGAGGTCAAAGTAGTGAGACGTTGTTGAATGGTGGTACCCAGCTGACAACCCTGCAGCTGACCTATACCTATATGGAATCAGTGGTACTGAGCATGCTTTGTGCCAGTGGGGCTCATTACAGCCTTAGTCACAGCCACAGTCCCAGTTCACCACAACAATCTATACCTGTGAATCCTCCAGATCTGCTACTTTACCTAAGAAAAACTATCCACAAAAGGCTTTACTAAACAAATATGTTTTCAGCCTAGTTTTAAACACTGAGACTGTGTCTGAGTCCCAAACACTAATTGGAAGGCTGTGCCATAACTGCCGGGCTTTGTAAGATTAAGGTCTACCACTGCTGTAGCCTTCACTATTCGAGGTACCAATAAATAGCCTGCACTTTTTGATCTAAGTAGGCGTGGCGGATCATAAAAGACCAAAAGTTCGCTCAGGTACTGTAGCACAAGACTATTCAGTGCTTTATAGGTCAATAGTAGTAGTTTATTTATAATAAATGCAAAATTTGATTGGGTGCCAATGAAGTGTGGATAAGATCGGGGTGATGTGATCATATCTTCTGGTTCTAGCAAGGACTTTTGCAGCTGCATTCTGGACTAACTGGAGCTTGTTTATGCTCTTACTGGAACATCCAGACAGTAAGACATTATAATAATCAAACTAGCGGTAACAAATGTTTGAACTAATTTTACTGCATTGTGTAGTGACATTATATTTCTTATCTTAGCAATATTTCTGAGATGAAATAAGGCTATCTTGGTAATATCATCTACATAAGCTGGAGTCAATAATCACACCAAAGTCTTTTACTGCTGCACATGATGAAACAGAAAGTCCATCCAGAGTTACTATGTACTCAGGAAGCTTACTTCTGGCTGCATGTGGTCCTAGTACAAATACTTCTGTCGTGTCAGAATTACGTAAAAGGAAGTTAATAAGCATCCAGTGTCTAATGTCCTGTACACATTCCTCAACTTTATTAAGTGGTTGTGTCTCATCTGGCTTTGCATTTCTGCAACAGTGGAGGCTAATACCATGTTCATGAATCATTTTACCTAGAGGTAGCATATGGATGGAATTATCTGTTTGAAGAACCATGTAAGCAAGAGATCTAGTATACAAGTAGTTGATTTTGATGAGGAAATTAGTTAAAGTCAATGTTCAGACCTCAACCCCATTGAGATTCTATCATGGGTTTTTAAGAGAGCTATGCATAAAAGAATACCCTCAAACATCAATGATGTTCATTGATGTTTGCGGGCATTTTCTGTTGTAAAGAAAAGTGAGTCACTATTTCTCAAAAACAATGTGAGAGACTGATAAACCTTAAAATTAAAGTTATTATTGCTTAAGGTTGTCCTCCATGTTACTGAATTATAGGGTGTACTTATTTTTTCCCATCTGATTTTTGAATGTTTGTTTCATTATTTGTTTGTTTATAGAAGTTGGTGAGGACAGCACAATTGTTATTTAGGCCCTGATAATTAAAAACATAGAATTGAAGGAGAGTGTACTTTCTTTTTCCCATGGCTGTATATGAGCTTGTTGGACATCCCATTCAAAAACCATCTGCATTACTACTGAGTTTGTCCCCCGTTTGAGGCTATAACAGCCTCCACATCTGGAAAGGCTTTCTACAAGATTGTGGAGTGTGTATGTGGGAATTTGTACCCATTCAGTCAAAAGAGCATTTGTGTACAGAGTGAGAATTGACATTCCAAGTTATCCCAAAGGTGTTTAGTGTGGTTGAAGTTAGGGCTCTATGCAGGCCACTGGAGCTCCTCCACACCAAACTCATTAAAAAGGTGTTGTTTTTTTAAAACATGTCTTTAAGGACCTTGCATTGTGCACAGGGGCACAGTCATGCTGGAACAGGAAAGGGCCTTCTCCTTACTGCGACAAAGTTGGAAGCTTACAATTGTACAAAATGCCTTTGTATACAGTAGCATTAACATTGACTGTCACTGGAACTAAGGGGCCTAGCGAGTGGCGGTTGTAAACCATAGTAGCTGGGGGGGGCAAGGTAGGGCTTCTGTGATCTCCAGAAGTAAGCTAATAAAATAATTGAATAAATAGAAATAATAAAATAAAATAAAAGGAACTAAAAGAAACTTTCAAATGGGCAGAGTGTAATATAATATACAGTATCTCACAAAAGTGAGTATACCCCTCACATTTTTGTAAATATTTGATTATATCTTTTAATTTGACAACACTGAAGAAATGACAATTTGCTACAATGTAAAGTAGTGAGTGTACAGCTTGTGTAACAGTGTAAATTTGCTGTCCCCTCAAAATAACTCAACACACAGCCATTAATGTCTAAACCGCTGGCAACAAAAGTGAGTATACACTTTTAAAAGTGAAAATGTCCAAATTGGGCCCAAACTGTCAATATTTTGTGTGGCCACCATTATTTTCCAGCACTGCCTTAACCCTGTTCTGCATGGAGTTCACCAGATATTCACAGGTTGCCACTGGTGTCCTCTTCCACTCCTCCATGACAACATCACGGAGCTGGTGGATGTTAGAGACCTTGTGCTCCTCCACCTTCTGTTTGAGGATGCCCCACAGATGCTCAATATGGTTTAGGTCTGGAGACATGCTTGCCCAGTCCATCACCTTCACCGTCAGCTTCTTTAGCAAGGCAGTGGTAGTTATCATGCTGGAATACTGCCCTGCGGCCCAGTCTTCGAAGTGAGGGGATCATGTTCTGCTTCGGTATGTCACAGTACATGTTGGCATTCATGGTTCCCTCAATGAACTGTAGCTCTCCAGTGCCGGCAGCACTCATGCAGCCCCAGGCCATGACCCTCCCACCACCATGCTTGACAGTAGGCAAGACACACTTGTCTTTGTACTCCTCACCTGGTTGCCGCCACACACGCTTGACACCATCTGAACCAAATAAGTTTATCTTGGTCTCATCAGACCACAGGACATGGTTCCAGTAATCCATGTCCTTACTCTGCTTGTCTTCAGCAAACTGTTAGCGGGCTTTCTTGTGCATCATGTTTAGTAGAGGCTTCCTTCTGGGACGACAGCCATGCAGACCAGTTTGATGCAGTGTGCGACGTGTGGTCTGAGCACTGACAGGCTGTCCCCCCACCCCTTCAACCTCTGCAGCAATGCTGGCAGCACTCATACATCTATTTCCCAAAGACAACCTCTGGATATGATGCTGAGCAGGTGCACTCAACTTCTTTGATCGACCATGGCTAGGCGTGTTCTGAGTGCAACCTGTCCTGTTAAACCGCTGTATGGTCTTGGCCACCGTGTTGCAGCTCAGTGTCAGGGTCTTGGCAATCTTCTTATAGCCTAGGCCATGTTTATGTAGAGCAACAATTCTTTTTTTCAGATCCTCAGAGAGCTCTTTGCCATGAGGTGCCATGTTGAACTTCCAGTGACCAGTATGAGGGAGTGTGAGAGCAATGACATCAAATTTAACACACCTGCTCCCCATTCACACCTGAGACCTTGTAACACTAACAAGTCACATGACACCGGGGAGGGAAAATAGCTAATTGGGCCCAATTTGGACATTTTCACTTAGGGGTGTGCTCACTTTTGTTGCCAGTGGTTTAGACATTAATGGCTGTGTATTGAGTTATTTTGAGGGGACAACAAATTTACACTGTTATACAAGCTGTACACTCACTACTTAACATTGTAGCAAAGTGTCATTTCTTCAGTGTTGTCATATGAAAAGATATAATCAAATATTTACAAAAATGTGAGGGGTGTACTCACTTTTGTGAGATACCGTAAATATAACCATACAAAACCCTTTATAATATATAATAACATTACATTTATTTCATGTCTCCTACAAGCAGTACAGTAGATATAAAAAGTCTACACACCCCTGTTAAAATGTCAGTGTCGCGTCAGGAGAGGCGAAGACGGGTGCAAGTGCAGATAGCTTTAATACAAACACCACCAAACACAAAGCAGGAACTAGTGGCAAAAATACTAAGGCTAGAAATAAACATAAAACAAAGACCATAAACACAGCAACAGAGACAATGGTAAAGTGAGACAAACGTAAGACAAGGAGTGTAGTGTAAACTGTGGCTAATATACACATAAGTGCACGTTAACATGAACATGATTCAGGTGCAGGTGACCACCTATATGTGATATATGTGGTATGTGACCACCACATATATGATATGACCGTGATGCAGTGAGGTAAAGTGGCTGCTGGGAACTGTAGTCCAGAGTTCCTTTTCTGATATTACATGACAGTCAGATTTTTGTGATGTAAAAAAATGAAACCAAGATAAATCATGTCAGAACTTTTTCCACCCTCAATTACAACATATAAAAATTAAGTGAAAAACAATCAGAAACATTTTAGGGGAAAATAGGGAAAATTTTAGGGAAAATATTTTCACCAAACATACTTTTTTTTTTTCAAATTATCAAATTATTAATCCTTTTGGAATTGGCCTCATCAGATCATACGAATGTTGTTCATTGACCTTTCATGTGCCTTTCATGTCTTTATACTCAAGAAAGCATACAGTGGATATAAAAACTCTACACACTCCTGTTAAAATGGCAGGTTTTTGTTATGTGAAAAAATTAAACCAAGATAAATCATATTAGAAAATTTTCACCCTCTATGTGAAATTACAGTGTATAAAAATTAAGTGGAAAAACAATCAGAAACAAACAAAATTATGTGTGGCTCAAAACAAACACACATTCAAAAGAATCTCTGCTTGGAGAGAATTAATAAACATGTAGGCTAACATAATTGTGGATGTAATACTTAGCAAGCTATGATAGTGAAAATAAATTAAGATGAATAAGGGCATTCAAAATAGATTAAACCTGGATCATTTCAGGTACATATACACAGCTTTATCCATATCAAGTTTCTACTATTGTATCTGTTAAAGTAATTGCTTCTGTTAAGATTTTTGTCTCCGTTAAGACTCCGTTAACATACCTGAGGTGGTCTGATCAGTCCTGTGAGGACGTGCAATGATAGAGAAGCATTCCCATTGGCTGCAGCCTGTAGGTATTATGGCCAATGATGGAAGTAAACATTGTGCAAACACACGCAGAATATCCCCCCTACACTTCTGTGTGGAACTCGCATTTCTGTGCAAATGTCATTTTCGTAGGCTTTCGAGTGGAAAAAGATCCTCTTAATTTCCAGCAAAAAATTTTAGCCAGTTTGATCTGTAATGCTGTCCCCACTTGAAATTCACTCCCCAGACTCAGTCCCCCTGCATCCACCCAATTTCCAGCCTTGGGTATGATGAAGATATGAAGCACTCTCTCAAGCGTGCAAGGTCTCATCACAAGTTCTTGCTTCTCTACGTTGGTCATTGAGTAATTTCTTCAACAACAAAAAAAACTAAAAGTTGTGGCACATAACAAACCATGCATTGCATCAAGTTTCAGAAAATTGTTTGCTGCAATATGATTTCAAATTTAGGGGGGCCAGGAGCTTGTTGACACAGGGGCACTGCCCCCAACCAAGAAAAAAAAAAAACCTACCTTGGCGCCTAGCCCAATCCTGGAAAAATAGCTCCAGACCATTATTCCTCATCCACCAAACTTTGTCACTTTGGCAATCACTGTCTTAAATCAATTGTCATTCTAAATTCAAAATGCTTTTAATTGTTTGTTTACTTGAAAATATCACAATTGCCATCTTTACAGTATTTTGTCTGTTATGTTGTATCTTGTCATATGTAGGGTTTATACTGCCTTGTGCTGTGATGACACCAATCCGATGTGCAATATTGTATCGGGCCCAGGCCAGAAAAAATAGTGACCCGAATATAAGAGAAAACATATTGGATATCAGATCCTGTTACAAATGGCAAAGACTGGAACTGGATTTGGAAAATACACTTATTTTTGGAACTGGAAATATTTACATATAAAGAGACTTTTTACTAGGATTGATTTTATTCTATTTATTATATTTATAGTGTGTTATTTTTGTGTAAAAAAGTTTAACTGTGAAGTGCTTCATGTAAAAAGCATTTTAAAGCTTAGTACTTCTTAGTACTTTGTAAAGAAAATAATATTGACTGATAGATCAGTATTGACTATATTCAAAGTTCAATATTGGTATCAGTACAAGACAAGAAAAAATTGTATCTCCAGCCTAGTGAATTTCCTCTTTTCTAGGTAATGATGTTTTCCTTGTGGCTGTACATGAGCTGGGTCATGCACTGGGTATGGAGCACTCAAATGACCCCTCTGCCATTATGGCACCTTTCTACCAATGGATGGACACAGAAAACTTTGAGCTTCCAGAGGATGATCGTCGTGGCATTCATCAGCTTTATGGTAAGTTATTGCCTTGTATGTATGTATGTATGTATGTATGTATGTATGTCTTGCCGTAAAACCCTATTTGTCTTTCCCTTTTGTGGACAAATAAAGTGGAAGTGAAGTGAAGTTATTGAAACAGTTGAATTTGCTTTGTCAAGACATGGGCAACAAAAGACAACTCAATGAATATCTTTCCTAAGAACAGTCAGCTATTAGCAATTTTACTGCTTCTCTACCCTGTAGGACCCAACCCTAGTGGCAATCCACGACCTTCTGTTAGCCCCCACACCCCTTACAATATCCCTCATCCCACTGACACTCCACGCAAGCCAGGAGTACCTCGCTTTGGCCCTGATATCTGTGAAGGTCACTTTGACACCATTGCTATTCTGAGAGGAGAAATGTTTATCTTCAAGGTATTTAAAATAATCTGTGTGCTTATATACAATGAATAAGAAACTGTTTTAATGCTGATATCTAAAGCTGTTTGATCCTGGGTGGTAGAATAAATGGTTGTGGCGTGTTCATAATCACCGGGTTATGGAAAATTATCCACTGCCAATTGGACATGTCTGGAGAGGTCTACCTACATCAATTGATGCTGCCTATGAAAGAGAGGATGGCAAATTTGTCTTTTTCAAAGGTAAGAGCTGGTTTTATTTTGTACCTTTAAAATTAGTTGCAGAAGATTAACAGACTTAAAATATTTCAGTTAATTTTTTAAAAAAAGTACAAGATATCTTGTTTCACAGGTGACCGACATTGGGTATTCAGTGAAGCAAATTTGGAGCCGGGATACCCAAAGACACTGAGAGCTATGGGCCGCGGCCTCCCTCGGGACAGAATTGATGCTGCCCTTTTTTATACACCTACAGGAAACACCTACTTCTTTAGAGGAAATAAGTAGGTGATTGTTTATTGGTTTGATAGAATAGCATTTCTTGATTATCACAAAGGACAATGCTAGTGTCATTATTTTCCCTCAGATATTATCGATATAATGAACAGTTACAATCAGTGGACCTGGACTACCCTAAACCCAGTAGCAGGTGGCAGGGTGTCCCTGATGACATCAAAGCAGCTTTCATGAGCCGAGACCAAAGTAAGAGTCTTTTTTAAATTCAGCACCTCAATAAGTGCATAGTTTTGCAAAAGCAACACAGTTTGTTTTTAAAAGCGGGATTGTTGCTCTTATAGAGCTAATTTAACTAGTTATTAATTTTTTTTATAAATAAATGAACTAGTTATTATTGATTACATATTTGCAATTAAATGTAATGGTAAGTCACCCAACAAAGACTTAGATTTATGTAGTATATTATAATTAGTCATAAATAATACAGCCCCATAAAAATATCAATTCCGTTTCAAGCAGCATCAACACAATGTTCATGGCTCTGCCTTGGAAAGCATATACTGAATAAACATCTTTACAGAATACTAAAGACATCATCTCTGACTTTCAGGTTTCACATATTTCTACAAAGCGAATAAATACTGGAAGTTCAACAACCAGCTGATGAAAGTGGAGCCTGGTTATCCCAAGTTTGCCTTAAGTGATTGGATCGACTGTCCAGATGAGGAAACTACGACAGGCGGAGGTCGAGCAGGTGGTGGTAGTGATGGCAGTAACCATGACAAAGAGAATAATGAAGATGAGGAAGAACTGGAGAAGACAGAAGTGATTGTTATTGAGGTGGATAACACTTCAGGTGATGGAAGTGGTGTGGCAGCAGTAGTGGTGCCGCTTATGCTGCTGGTGTGTTTAATTTGCACTCTGGGAGCCTTACTCTTTTTCCGCAAGTATGGCACTCCACGTCATGTACTCTACTGTCAGCGTTCCCTACTAGACAAGGTGTAGAGAGGTGAAGAGGAGAGGAGGATGAAGATAAAGGTACAGGAAGTACCGTATATATTATATTATTTCCATGCTTTTAAGTTGTTGACCTTAGTTTTGCAAAATATGATTAAAAGGGATTGGAATATTTTATGCATACAAGCACCTTCCCACTTAAAACCTTAGGTAGACCTGTTGTAGAGTGTAAGTATGGCCGACTGGAGAACACAGAGCAGTACATGGTCATTAAAACATAGTCCAAGTTGCCCTGAATTACAGCACAGAAAGTTATTATTAAGAGTGAAGCAGTGATGCGAATGTACAGGATGCTTCCGCACATGAGTTCACTTCAGTTTGGCAACCACAGAGCACATGTAAAAAAGAAAAGTGATTAATTGAGACTGACCATTTCTATAAGAGGACACATCCCAGTTGTCCCAAAAACGGCGTCAGTGCATGCGGTAACATAATAGCAAAATATAAATAATAATAATAAAGGGTTGTGCTCAGAGGTGTGCATTAAGACTGGGATTATGCGCAACCCAACGGAAAAGTTACAGTAGCAGTCAGGTATTGATACTGCAGGACGAAATGACGTAAAAATGTTATGCGAACGCAAGGTTTTTACTTTGTTGATGAATTCTAAAGATATCCGTCTTACAAACTCAAGGGGATTGTTGCCAGGTTTCAGCAAAATACCCAGCCTCATAAACCTTTTTGTGCTCTCTGACATTTTCTGCTAATCAAAATCAAAAATTTAAAAACTTTTCAAAATTTTCGATCCATGACCACATTGTTTGCTATTCTGTTAATTTTGCATTTATTACAAATATATTTTTTACATGTGTTTTTAAATGTTCTTTTAATGCTTATTATTTTTTGATCTGTGACCGGAATTCTTTTGATGGAAAATTAATCTCATACACTGTGCCATTTTAGGCCAATTTATACACAGCCTTACTGAGTGGCAAATTAAAATAGTTTTTTTTTTCTGTACAAACAAAATAAATATGTTTTTCTGAGCTGCTGCTCAATAAATCCCATGCAGATCATGCTGTGCACAGGGCAGAATATATCTGCTGGCCCTTTAAAAAATAATGATTTCATTTATTTAAAATAAAGAAATAAAATAACTAAATAACCAACTAAAAATTGTACATTCATTGTATGTGTTTTTAAATGATAGTTCTCATCATTAGGAAAAAGACAATCTATCTAATTTTGACTGGCAGCATCATTCCAGTGTGTGTCCCAGCTTTATAGATGATAGATATCCATTGACAATATATGAGAGGACAACATGGCACTATTCTCTCCCATTGTGCATTTTGAAGCCATTTTTGGGTCAAAACAGGAGTCATCCTCTTACAAAAATTGGTGCCAGAGTCTGCACAGTAGAAACCTAGGACCCAGAGCATACGCAGAAGATATGGCCAGACAGGCAGTGGGTCTGCATACACATATGTGCCCATCCATAATAAGTTACCCAAAGTGCAAATTAAGCGCATTAGCTAACCCAAAGTGTCAAGTACCGCATTCATCAATATGTCAAATGCTAAACTGTAGTCGTATAATTTTCACAGGTATATCGATTCTACCATGGAAAATATTTTAGAGCTTTGATTCATGACTGACTGCATTTGCTGGCTAGCTAACACATTATCCATCATCCATCATCATCAAAGTAATATAAGTAGTGACTGTAAGGTAGCAACTGAAAATAATGTGGAAATAACCAGCAATCAACATTTACACTCAACACAATATATTTTTTAAGAAAAAATCATCGATCGAAAAAAAAATCGATACACTCCATGATTTTCATCTAGCTCTAGCATTGGATTGCAATCAAATTTACTGTACCAGGACAGCTAGAAGGACCTTGTGATATGAAAATTTCATTAGAAATTTGTTGTTTATAAGTCTAGCTAGCTACCTGCCTTCTTTAGCTAGCAGCTTAGCTGCATTTGGCATGAAATGGCAGACACTGATGTTGAGCTGACTTTAGAAAAAGTCTTTTGATGACGAGGAGAGACGGAAAATGTAACAAAAGACAGACCAATGTCCAAAATTTTTATTCAAAAGTCAGGGAGCAAAAAGGTGATTATTTTTTTTGTCTTGGTACAGCATTGTGCAAGCAGAAACTACTACTACTACTACTACACACACACACACACACACACACACACACACACACACACACACACACACACAGACTTGCACCCAACTAAAAACTGCACACTGCATAATACTTTAGTATTGCGGTTTCTGTGTGGAAATTTGTTTACAAGTATTTTCAAACCAATATTATTTTCTGACATAGAAAAATAAGACAAAGACATAAGACAAAAATTGTGATTGTTATGATTAACATTTTATGATTGCTGATAATGAGTTTCATCATAGATGTATTTTCATGAGACATGTTAATTGTGATGTAATGTTTTTATCAGATACAAAAGATTGTTTACTACATAAATAAAACCACTAAAATTTAAGAAGTTACTGTATGTTCTAATAAATGGGCTGCAATTTGTTTATTTGATAATCTATTTTTTTTTCATTTGTTTTACTTTTCTACCCTTGTAAAAACAAAAAGGGGGGGGGGGTTCTCTGACTTTTTTTTTTCCAGTTTTCTCCTGGTGAATTCATTGATGCCAACTACTCCTCTTTTACTTTTTTATGCCTTAATGCGGTTGTGGTTATTTGTCTTGCTATAAATTCTAACTGTTATGTGTAACTGTAAATGTGGAATGTTGAGATTACTGTTTATCAGATGGCCTTTTACATCACCTGATAATTGATTTCATTTTCTCATGTCATGATTTTAAAATTGGTAAAATTGCTGACAAATATAGCTTATTCTCTCACACATACTATTTAGGGTTAAAGTGACTTAAATGAGTATTCTGTGTGAGTATACTATGTCTTTTCGCTAATATTCCTTAATATTTTACTGTATATTAATTATGATATCATGATTATTATTACTTATACTAACATTCTTCTCAATGAAATTAATGTGTTTTACTAACATTGTCAATAGGATGTCCTGCTGGACAGGCAAAACTCATCATGCAGTGGCCTTAATTTTTTACATTTCTGAATTTATGAAAATAAATAAATCAAAGACCAAAAGAAAAAACTAATGCTTATTGTGTTTCAATTGTAAACACAATTATGTTGTGGTTCTGTTTGACTTTGGCATATTTTCAAACTCAAGTCCAGGCTATTTATTTATTTATTTGTCCATCTGTCTATCATATATCTCTCTATCTATCTATCTCTCTAGCTCTCTATCTATCTAAAACAAACAAACAACAAACTATGCCACATCTATCAGTAAGCCATCTATCTTTCTAAACACAATATAGTCAGTTACTTAACACAATAAATTGTAAGTACATTGTCTTTTTCCATAATTACCTGAGATATTTACCAGATTGGGGGGGGGGTGTAACATTTGTAACATTTCTTTGCAAAAATCATTCTAAAGCTTTAGTTTGAAACATGATGCATTTGTCTTAACTATTCATAATGCACAATACCATTTTTATGTGACTATAAGAGGATATATAAAATTACATCATAGGACTGCTTCCATGGGTGGGGTTGGTTGTAGCATCTCAATACAATCACCTTCAAAAGTATTGAAACAGCAAGGCCAATTTTTTTTTTTAAATTTTGTTATGCACTAAAGATCTTTGAGTTTGAGATCAAAAGATGAATATGAGATGATGGGTCAGGATTTCAGCTTTTAATTCCCTGATATTTATGTCTATATGTGTTGCCATCTAAATGGCAACTTTTGTTTGAACTGACCAATTTTTGAACTACAGTCAATCTAGCTTTAACATGAGGCCTTTCAAGAAGAGATGAACGTGTTACTCAATCTTTATGGTCTTTATCTCTTCTGGCACAAATTGTGTGCCTCACACATTAACACATTAGACTTGTCTTTTCTTTCTCTGATCTATTATCTGCAATAATAGAAAGATACACACCCATGACTTGGTCAGGGTTTACAATTCAGATTAAACTGCCTGCATTCTCCACCAAAATATGTAGAGAAAACTAGCAGATCAGCTCAGAGGGGGGCATTTTGCAAACTTAAAATTTTAATATCTGATCAACTGTTTGTCCAGCGATAAGTTAAAATTAGTGTATTTATTAATTCTGAATAAAATCCTCCATGGCCCCCAGCAATAATACTGCATATAATGAAAACACTATATTACCAGCTAGCAAAAATATGTTCTAAGAATATTTTGCTATATAGCATACCCATTATTTTATGGAAAAATTATTTCTGAATGTTTTCTGAATGTTCATAATGTCCAGTTAAAAAAAAAAAAACATTTATGAAAAATTTGTATTGGTTATGTGAACGTTAGAGAAAATATTAACGGAACATTAAATTTGATCATTTTGCAAACATTAAAAGAAAGATATTTCTGAATGTTCTCTGAACATTCAAAATGTCCAGTTTTCTCAATGGTTTAAGAATGGGTTTTTTTCTTGGTTATGCAAACATTGAAGAAAATGTTCCCCCAGGAACGTTGCTTATATTCATGTTTATATTAATTAAAATCATAAAAATAGGTTAATCCCCCATCCCCCTGACAAATTGCACCCTGATTATAATATACATTTGAATTACAAAAATAACTTTTACATTTTACTGTAGTAGTACACTAAACAAACTGTAAGAATCTCAGAGAAGTACACAATTCAACACATGGAATCAAAGAGAGCTTACATTTTCTAAACCAAAAACACAACCCCAAGTTAAAGATGGGAAACAAAACATGAACTCAAACATACAACTTGACAACACAAGTCAAATCTAACAAGACATGTTGAAAACAACACAACCGAAACAGAAACCATCACAAAATTAAGTGTTTTCTGTATGTATGAACTGTTTTATATGGAGTTTCAGACACTGTTGTTTTTCAAAATGTGTTGTGATGCTTCAGGCTGAAGTGAGACCTTTGAGTGTCTGGATAGCATCTATACAAACAAAAGATAGTGTTGTTTAATGTGGATGAAAGAGATAGATAGAGCTTTTTACACATTATTCAGAAAGGTAGATCTCCAGGAATATGGTTGGTGACCATTGATCTAAAACATGGTGTGGGTGCAGGTTTTAATAACACTGGAAAGGAAAAGGAATATAGAAATAAGGGCAGATTTGCTACAAACTAGAGTTTGCATGGCTAACGGTTTTTGGTTTTGTAATCATTCAAAAAATGTTTACCTAACGTTAATGATACTGCACAACAGTGCAATCAGTTATGTCCCTTGTGCTTGATGTTACTGTTAGCCTGGGCGACACTCGATTACCATCAGGACAAATAAAGTGGCAGCATGGTTCATACATATCTTGGTTACTGGTTTACTTTACTTTCATTTTCAAGTAATTATACATAAATTCACTGCCTGTTACTATGCAAAGCTAAAAACGTGCAGCGATGTGGGCAGTTTGTGGACAGAGATTTTCCTCCTGCTGTCACTAAGTGCAGCTGCATGTTAACTCATTTAATCCGATGGAATTTATGTGATGAGGGGCCATCACACATTTACATCCAAATGATTAATAATCATCATCCAAATGATTAAATGATCCACCTAGAACGAAACCCAAATACCAAAGTAAAGACTATTACATGCAGTCATTTAAAGAATATAAAGCGGTAAAGACCACCTGTTTCTGCTCACAATTTAGGAGATTTTGTCCGATTTCACATACAATTTAAAAATGAATCCAATGTTGAAGCAAATCTAACTTGCTCCTGCAGGAATTCCCTGGGACTGCAAGCCTCTAAAGTAAACTATTTATCTAGTCATGAAAACTTCTCCAAGATAGCCAGATATATAATCAATTCACTTCAGAATGGCTGAGGTTTGACTAAATATATCAGCCCGTCGTAACAGTCATATGCAGACTATGGATGCCATTGGTTTTTAAATGGTGCCTTACGGAGCGCATGCGCAGAGTTGTGAGTAATACAAGGACAAGGAGAGAAATTAATTCATATGAAATACTGTTACAGAAGGGGAATTTCGAAGTTCTGATTGCTTATAGTAATGAATTAGGTTCAGTGAAGTCAATAGAGTGTTTTATACCTGGTTGCCTTTATATTTCATAACTTACATTCATTGTTGGTTCCTTATACATGTGTCTTGTGACTTCATGTTGTAAATTCTTTTATCACTGTAATGACCAAACAATCAAATAGTAGCATTTAAAAAATGTTAGATGAAAGTCCAACTAAAACATTCCAAAAAAGTTGTTCCATGAATGATGTATAAATAAAGTTTTTGTGCTAACATTCTGAGAATATTTTTAAAAACAAGATAACTTTGAATGAAAGTTCTGGAATGTTACTGGAAGAACATTCGTTTCTAACTTTGATAGAACCTTGCCACTACATCAACCAAAGTTCTGAGAACATTCCCTGTCAGCAGGGTTAAGAGCACAGTAATAAGATAAGCAGTTTAATACATTAACTTGTAAACAGATTGACACATGACACTTGCCTTTAAAATCTGACAAGACTTTGTTAAACTGTTTAATACACAGAAACTAATCTAACACATAAACACACACACACACACACACAAATGTCAACTAAGAAGAGTTTTGAACAAGGAAAGAATGAAATCACAAGTGAAGTTATCACTGTGACATGTAATTCATGTAATGGAGGTTAGGACAGATGCAAGTGCAGATAAGAGCTTTTATTAAAGAGAGGCAGGCAGACAAATCCGAATCATGAGACAGTAGCATGGTCAAAAAACAGGCAATGCGTCAGGCGATTGGCAAACAGGCACAAACTAGGCAAAACTGCAATCGAGAATGAGGGTGAGAACAAGATCAAAATAATAACACGAACTGAGAAACAAACGCTTGGTATACGGAAACTCACGTAATACTTCGCGAAGTATAAAGAGACATGAAGGGTTTAAATGACAAACATAATCAAGGGTGATCACAAAACAGCTGAGACTAATGATGACACCTACGGGAAACAACCAATGACAATACAGGAGTGGAGACAGGACATAAACCATAACAAATGCATGTGTCGAAAGTAAACAAAGTCAAGGTCTCCGAAAATCAAGCTCGTGCTTCGGGTTACCGAAAACGCTGCATGCTAGCTAGCGCTAGCTCGAGAGGAAATCGTGACAGAACCCCCAGAACACACTCCCCTCCCCTGGCCGTCCTGGCCTTCTGGGCAAAATATCTTCAGCTGAACAGGAAGGCAGAGCGACGTCCTCAGCGGGACAGGAAGGCAGAGCGACTTCCTCATCGGAGCAGGAAGGCAGAGCTACATCCTCAGCGGGGCAGGAAGGCAGAGCAACGTCCTCATCGGAGCAGGAAGGCAAAGCAACATCCTCATCGGAGCAGGAAGGCAGAGCGACGTCATCATCAGAGCAGGAAGGCAGAGCGAAGTTCTCAGTGGAGCAGGGAGACTGAGCAGCGTCCTCAGCTGTATAAAGATGCTGAGTGGCGTCCTCAGTCATGCAGAGAGGCTGAGCGTCCTTCTCTATCGACTCTGCAGGCTGAACTTGGTTGGCCGTGCCACCAGACTCAGGTGTACCCATTGCTTGGTTGGCTGTGTTGTCAGTCTCAAGCATGAGCAGAACTTGGCTGGCGGTGCCAGCAGACTCGGGCGTGAGCAAAACTTGGTTGACCGTGTCAGCAACTCGGGAGTGAGCAGAACTTGGTTTAATGTGTCAGCAACTCGGGAGTAAGCAGAACTTGGTTGACTGTGTTAGCAACTCTGGCATGAGCAGAACTTGGTTGACCGTGTCAGCAACTCGGGAGTGAGCAGAACTCGGTTTTCCATGTCAGCAACTCGGGAGTGAGCAGAACTTGGTTTTTCGTGTCAGCAGACTCTAGGTTTCTGTTGTTTTTTTCCTGCCTGTTCACTAGAATCCTTACAAGGCACAAAGAGACATACAGTGGGTATAAGTATACCCGATAAGTATTGGATGCGTGAACATTTTTTTCAGTAAATATATTTCTAATGAGGCTATTCACATGAAATTTTCACCAGACATCAGTATTAACTCAAGAAATCCGGAAATATAAAGAATTCACAACATTAAAGCCCATAAATAAAGTTGTGTAATAAAGTGGAATGACACAGGAAAAAAGTATTGAACACGCTAACTGAAATTTATTTAATACTTAGTGGAGAAGCCTTTGTTTGTAATGACTGTTTCAAGACTCTTCCTGTATGAAGAAATTAATCGGTAGCAGTATTCAGGTGTGATTTTGGACCATTCTTCTAAACATATTGTCTTTATTTATTTGAGTGACCACAAATTTATTGTCTAAATCTGTGGTCACCCCACAGATTTTTAGTTGGATTCAGGTCTGGGCTCTGGCTAGATCATTCAAAAACATTGATCTTCTTTTGGTCAAGCCATTCCTTTGTTGATTTGGATGTATGCTGTATGCTTTAGGTCATTGTCATTGCGGAAAGGTGAAATGCCCCTTCTGCCCCAAAATTTAGACCGTTTAAAAAGTTAAAAAGTAGAAAAAGGCTATAAAAATGTCTCCTTTTATATATATATATATATATATATATATATATATATATATATATATATATATATATATAAATATGGTTTTATTAGTCATCAGATGAGTAAGCTTGTTTTTGTTTCTGATTACAAACATTTTAAAAGACCACGATTGTTTCCAGCATATAAATACCGTAAATAACCTAAATAACCTTTACATTTATTCATTTAGCAGACGCTTTTATCCAAAGCAACTTACAAATGACAAAATACAAGCAAAACTTGTATAGCAGTGTATAGCATAGTGGTGTATTGGGACGAGATGTCCGCGTTACGCGCGGAGGTCTCACGTTTGAGCACTTCCGCGTCTCTGACCACAACACCCTCGGCTCTCACGATGCATCCACCGCCGTCCGCCTCAGCGTATGTTCAGCCAACGCTGGCTGCGCACATTCCGACCACGCCAGCTGCGCACATTCCCACCATGCCAGCTGTGCACAATCCGCCTCTGCCTATACCAGAGAGATACGATGGGGAGCCGGAACGATGGAAGGGCTTCCTGCTACAATGCACGCTATTTTTTGAAAGCCACCCGGACATGCCGGAGGTCCACAAGTTGACCCACTTTATGGAGTTACTCTCCGTAACAGCCCTGGCATGGGCTACGGAGGAGTGGGAGCAAGGAGGCGCGCCTTCAACCATTCTCCTGATGGCTGGGAGACTGGCGATGAACTCATGCATATTACACAAGGCTCACGTACCGCGAGGGAATACACACTGGAATTCCGCACCATCGCTGTCCGGAGCGGATGGAATGAGCCAGCCCTTAAGCCCGCATTCCGTTGGGGCCTAGATCCGGAGTTATTGCAAGAGTTAGCCTGTCGGGGTGAACAGCTAACCTTCGATGACCTCGCTGATCTAACCATAAGGCTGGATCATCTGCGCCATACTAACCGCCCTGTGCTACGTAGTACATTGCCACCAGAGCCAGTTCTACCAGCCAAACCCATGCAGCTTGGACGTGCACGGACCCGCGAGGAGGAGAGGGAAAGAAGACGTACCCGGTGCTTTTATTGTGGCGAGGGCACCCACGTCATCCGTCACCCCACAGGAGGCCTCGATCGACCGAGAGGAGCACGGACAACCCACCTCGTCGCATCTGGGTGAGTTTTAACCAGTCACACGCTTCTCATATATTTGCGTTACCTATCGTGATAGAGCATTCAGGTCGGTCTTTTGTTCTTTCAGCGCTCATCGACTCCGGAGCGGCTGAGAACTTCATAGATGTGAAGACGGTGCAGAAGCTCGGCCTCCCTATACGTCCCCTGCTCCGACCTTGCAAACTTCAGTCCATAGACGGGTCCCCTATTGGTGGAGGAGTAATATCCCACAGCACGCTACTGGTCAACATTCAAGTTAGCGCCCTTCACCACGAGAGTGGAAAACAGCCTTCAGCACCACTTCCGGACACTATGAGTACTTGGTTATGCCCTATGGGCTCGCTAACGCCCCCTCAGTGTTCCGGAAACCTAATCAATGACGCCCTGAGGGACATGCTGGGGAGGTACATCGTCGCCTACATCAACGATATTTTGGTATATTCGACATCCTTAGAGGAGCACGTCAAGCATGTCCGGCAAGTATTGCGTCGCCTGTTGCGATACCAGCTCTACGTAAAAGGCCGAGAAATGTGAGTTCCACCAACACACATTCTCATTCCTAGGGTATGCCCAAGGGGAGTCACTGTGGACCAGGTCAAGATTCAAGCGGTTGTGGAATGGCCCACTCCTCTAACCGTCAGGGAGTTGCAGCGTTTCCTTGGCTTCACCATCGGTGATTCATTCAAGACTTCAGTAAGGTGGTGCAACTGCTGACATCCCTCCTGAAGGGAAAACCCCGGTGACTCCTTTGGACCCCTATCACCTAGGAGGCTCTTGAGAAGCTTAAGCGGGCCTTTACAACAGCCCCCATCCTCAGACACCCGGATCCCTCCAGGCCATTTGTCGTGGAAGTTGATGCGTCTGAAGCAGGCGTCGGAGGGATTCATGCGTCGGAGGGATCACCCCAATTATCGACCCAGGGATAGGGTGTGGTTCTCCACAAGAGATTTAAGGTCACCCCTCCCGAGCAAGAAGCTTCAACCTAAATATACTGGGCTCTTCCAGGGCCTGAAACAGATTAATGAGGTCACGTACCACCTGGATCTACCAAAACACAGTCACATCGCCCCGTCTTTCCATGTATCACCCCCTCAAATCTGTGATACCGGGCTCCTTGGACACAGCGTTGCTGGAAGACTCTCCACCGGAACCGCTGGAGATTGAAGGCCGCCCAGCCTACCGCGTATGTGACATTCTGAACTCCAGACGTAGGAGAGGAAGACTCGAGTATCTGGTAGACTGGGAGGGGTATGGACCAAAGGAGCAGTGCTGGGTCCCATCCCAAGACATTCTGGACACAAATCTGCGTAGAGGCTTCCACGTGGCTCATCCAGATAAACCTGGTCCTCGGAGGAGACGGAGGCCTCGGAGGGATTCAGCTCCTGGAGTGAGCCCTTTCGGGGGGCTCTGTTACACCACGGCGAACTCACGGCTGCAGTTCCCAGCGTGTAGTGCCGTCCATGGACATGGCAGACAAGGACTACACTTCCCAGCCATGCCCGTGCTCGAGTTCGCCGGAGTTCTGATTACGAACACCTGCGCTACATCAGAAGTTATAAAAGGGCCTCGTTAACGTTAGCTTCTTGTGAAGTAAACGCTCAGCAGCCTCGTCTCTTTCGTGCACCAAGCCTTAGTTTTGTATCCGTTTATCTGGTTTCGATATTCGCTTGTCTTTTGACTACGTTTCTGCCTACGCCCTGTATAACTCGTTATCTACCTTGATTTCGTTCCGTGGTCCGTCTGTCGTCTGCCCCACGTACTCCAGTTTGCCAGTCCTTGTTTGTCTCCGCCAAGGAATCGTAACAGCTATATAGAACAGAAAGAAATGTTATTATAGAAAGTAGGTTAAAATTTATGAAATGTATTAAATATTACCTTTTTGAGAATGTTTTTGTGGTTCATTTTGACTTGGCTCTAAGATCTTTGGATTCAGAAGGATTACACCTGATAAACTATGAAGCCTGTCTATGTTTAGCCAATGTACTATGTACAATGTTAGGAAACTGACGGAGGACTAAAAGTAAAGACTTATCTTTTAAATGCTACGAAATGGGTCTAATAGGATCAAGTTTAATTCATGATGAAATCGAAATTTCCGTATATATATATATATATATATATATGTATATATATATATATATATATATATATATATATATATATATATATATATATGTGTGTGTATATATATATCATGGTCACCCCATTCGCCTGACTTGAAACCCATAGAAAACCTGTCCAATAGCATGGACCGCAATATTTGAAAGATCTGGAGAGATTCTTTAGGGAGGAATGATTTTAGATCCCTTGCCATGAATTCTCCAACCTCATCAGGCTTTATAGGAGAAGACTCAGAACTGTTATCTTGACAAAGTGAGGTAGCACAAAGTATTGACTAAAAGGATGCCAATAATTGTTGCACGCCTATATTTAACAAATATTTTTTTGGGTAAATCTGTGTTGTGTTTGCAATTGTTTAATATCCATCAGAGCAGAATATTTTTATGAACTTTTATGAATTTTTTTGACAAAAGATCAAAAGGTTAAACAATAAAGACAGTTTTTCTCAGCCTTCTTTGCTCATATTTACCAAAGATGCCAATATTACATTACATTTACATTTATTCATTTAGCAGATGCTTTTATCCAAAGCGACTTACAAATGAGAAAATACAAGCAAAGCGATATATCAAGCAGAGAACAATACAAGTAGTGCTATGATACAAGATCTTTTAATTGAGTTCTAGAAGGAGCAAAGTGTATAAAGTAAAGGTGTAAGTGCCTCTACTTAAGAGTAAGGTTTTTTGTTTTTGTTTTTTGTTTTTATGGGCTGTGCTGGCTCAAATTTTGCCTATTACCTGAAGACACTTAACATAGAAACAGATACTCGCATATTCAATTGGAGAAAGAAAAATAAGACACCAGCCATGAGTGAGAAGAAGCAAGGGTCCAGGTTTATTCGTTCCGTTCAACCACACGAGATCCACACAATTTGAGACACCCCAAAATGTGATCTAAAAAACCAGAGCTGAAGCTCTTCTATTTATACAGTTTTCTTAGGGTCAGGATGACCCAGACACCAATGTGTTTTAGAAAGAGCTTATCAAAATTACCATTCTGTTTTAGAAAGGGCTTATCAAAATTACCAGTATGTTTTGAAAAGAGCCTTTTCCGAACACCATTAGGTTTGAAAGAGGTACGAGACACAACATTTCGGAGAGACCTCGATCTCACAGTTATCTTGCGGGTGCAACGTGACTCAACTACCCTTATAAATGGCCCCTCTTGGTCCTCTCTTAAAAATTAAGGCCTTCGTCTGTATTACTCCTGACTTTTTCTCGTGAGACAAGACTCTTCCCCATCTCCAAGTATATTATGAGTAAGTTTCTTTCACATTTTTCTGTATTTCTGGTTTATAAGTTCCTTTCATATTTGCTCTACATTTCTGTTATATATATATATGGTTATACTGCTTGCAAGTGGTTTACTGTATTCCCTACTTCATAATATCATTATATTATCCTTATGTTGGCTCAAATTTAGCCTATTACCCAAAAACACTTAAAATTCAACATAGAAGCCAATACTCACATCTACCTCTGAGCCCAGTTGGAGATAGAAAAAAATACACCAGCCGTGAGTGAGAAGAAGCAAGGGTCCAGCTTTATTGTTCCATTCCACCACACGAGATCCACACCGATGAGAATTCTCAGAAGTGATCCCAATACCCTGAGCTTAAGCTCCAGTATTTATACTGTATTTACACACTAAATAACCCATATGTTTCAAGAAGACTATGATCTCACTACCAATAGGGTTAAAAAGAGCTCATTTACCTTACTCTTATGTTCCAGAAAAGGGCTATTTCACTTACACATAGAATTGAAACCAGGGGTTTTAATTTACACATAAAATCAGAACCCAGGCATTTCTAATAACCCAGAAAATAAAAACCCAGAGTTTTGAATTACACAGAGAATCAGAAACCAGAGTTTTCAGTTACCTAGGGCATCAGAAACTTCGTTTTTCATTTACCTAGGGAATCGAAACCAGAGAGTTTGAATAACCCGTAAAATAGAAAGTGGACAAGACTAAACAATCTAGAGTGACCTTGGTCTTACTGTTATCTCGCGGGGGGGGGGGGGGCAGCTTGACTCAGCCACCCTTATAAATGGCTCCTCATGGTTCTTTCTTAAAATTAAGGCCTTCCTTGCGAGACAAGAACCCTCACCATTTGAGTCATGAGTAAGTTTACATTTTCCTGTATTTCTAGTTTATAATTTATTTTCATATTTGCACTATATTTCTTATTTTATATATATTTATACTACTTAAAAAGCGGTTTACTGTACTTCCAACTTCTTAATATCATTACAGTTCTACTGTCCTGCATATCCTACTATTCTGTTTTTTTATAGAGAGTTTCTCTATTACTATAAGATATTATTAAAGTTATTCATGTGTGTGTATGAGAAAGAGAGAGTGTGTGTGTATGTTGTGTCTACTTGCCCGCCCTTGACTGTACGAGCGTGTGTGTGTGTGTGTGTGTGTGTGTGTATTAGCCCTCCTCAGCTCAGCTCGTATACCTCTTTTTGACTTTTTTTGACTACTACTGCTCTTAAAGATCTTTAAAGTGTAATTCCAATTTGTCAATGTCCGCCTAATCCCGCTTCTATGTGTCTAGGTGCCCGTCTTTTCTTCTTCTCCCCTTTGCTGGATGCTAGGTCTCCCTTATGTTTATTTTATGACGTTTTTTTATCCACAACATTTCCCCCCTCTGAGGCTATAAAGCCTCATACACTACCTTAATTAAGCGGGTATCTGTGGAGGAACTGGTTCTGCCGCACCCCATGGCCGTCCCCCGCTAGCTGTCGGAGGATTACTCTAACGAAGCCATAATCCCTGCGCCCCGTACTCAATCCGTCCCCGTACTCAAATGGGTCCCTTACATTAACCACTTCTACGCAACACTGATCCAAATAGGAGCTGAGGAGGTTTTGTAGACCTGGTGGGAGACGTGCTAGCGTTGTGCGCCCCGGGGTCTCATAGTAGATTGGCAGCTGGAGAATGGGCCTTAGGACCCCCCTACATCCACTTTGCGCCGGACATGTGTAGATGTACCTAGCCATAACTCTTAACCCTTAACTTACTTCTCCTTTCAACTATATATATATATATCTTATTTCGAATCTAACTACCTTGATTATACGTTTGTTTGCCTACATCGATTATAAGTGTGATTAACTGAGTTCCCCTAATCATTCATTAATACTACTTCTGCCGTACGTATGAGTGGCCACTACAGTAACTAACTACTTGATTAGATCTACACGTCCCTATCTTTCTCAACTAGGCCTGTCAGCCCACAGTTTTGTATTTGTCGGGACCTGCAGATTCTTGCTTCCCCTCAAAAACCAAACCCCAGTCTTTCGCAGTCAGGGGTGGGCGAAAAAACCTCCTACGAGGAAAAATTCCCACCCTGCCAGCACTATGTGCTCGACAGCACCATTATACTTTTCTCATGCCTGAGTGCGTCATATCACAAACATTTTATAACATTTTATAACAATACTTGACAGTCTGTTGTATGCAGTATCTCTCTGTATGCTGGTTGTCTTCAGCTCAAGCACTTTACGTACTGTAGAGAGCCACCCTTTGGGGAGAGGTTAGGCTAGCACTTACACCCAGGGTATGGATCATCACATCTTCTTCTCACCCCTCAGGGTTCAGTAGATCTGCAACACAAATGAACACATAGAAAACACCAATAGGTCCCGTTTGTCTCGGATAGGCCCATTACCTTGCCACTACCTTGTACAAACGGGTCCTTGCGCCCCCTTTCCCATCAGTCCTGGCTCATGTCCCGTCTCATGTTCTCGTAGACGGTCTCGCTGGTGTCGCTGCTGTCGCTGCTGTCGCTGCTCATTGTCTCCCATCGCATGGTCTCAATCACCACCCCCCGTTGAGGCGGTAACGCCTCACCCTTAACAACATACTGGCCAGAAATGGAGGCTGAGGACATCACCATCCGCCGTGCGCAGGGGATCACACAGCAGGCCACCAGAGCCACAAGGAGAAGGAGGACAAACAGGGACGCTCCCAAGCGGGTCAGGGCAGCAGTCCAATCTCCAGAAAGAAACCAGGAGAGCCACGGCGGGAGGCGGAGACTAGACCCAAAGCCGGAGTTAGCCGCTTGCTCCGTCTGGAGGGCCTGTAGTTGGCCCAGGACCTTGGAGAGAGCTCCCTCAGAACCAGTGTGCAAAGGGATTGCAGCACAGCACTCGGGACCAATCATTGTACAGACACCTTCCTCCGGGGCCCGCATCTGGTCCAGGACAAAACGGTTCTGAGCAGCCATGAGGGAAGTGGCATGGAGCTGATCACGGACCAGTCCGAGAGCACTCAGCGAGTAGTTAATGAAGCGTTGCTCGTTGTACCACATGTAATTAATCCATGCCACGTTGCGGTTGATCTACACGGCCGGGAGCAAAATAGACGCTACACCACTGCCAACGGCCTCCATGGCTCTCTTGGGTCCCTTACCTGGTTCGGCGCTGCTGCAGTGGTTCAAGTGATACCAGTAATTCCTCCCCTCTACTTTCACAGCCGTGGGGGTTGCAGCAACCACGGTGAACGGTCCTTCCCAACGTCCCGCAAGGGGGCTCTTTCTCTTGAAAACACGAATGTATACCTGGTCCCCCGGTGCCACTAGGCGCACGTCCTCCCGTACCTCGTTCTCTCCATGGACTGCCTCACGAACCTGTGAATACAAATGTCTATGGATTTTGGTGAGGGTTCGCACATAATCCTGCATTTCGTCCTCCAATTGTGCCAAAGATGGCCCTGTGTATGGACCTCGGGTGAACGCCATAGGCATTGGGCGCCCAGTAAGCATTTCATGAGGAGTCAAGTGCGTCATACGATTGGTCTGTGAACGCATCTTCATCAATGCCAGTGGTAAGGCCTGTACCCAGTTCAGGCGAGAGCTCTCGCATATTTTTGCCAGTTTATTAACTAGGGTACCGTTCACTCGTTCTACCATGCCCTGGGATTGAGGATGATATACACAGCCTAGCTTATGATCTATCCCCAAGGCAGATGCCACATTGTCAATGACGTTATTCACAAAGTGGGTGCCGTTGTCCGAACTCAGAAAATCTGGAATACCGAACCGGGGAATGACCTCGCGACATAAAAATTTAGCCACGGCCCTCGCATCTTCCTTGGAAGTCGCAGCTGCCTCCACCCACCTGCTGAAGCGGTCTACTATTACTAGAATGTAGCGCTTCCCTTCTTTCCGGTTGTCTGCTCCCATGTCTACATAATCCATCATTATATGCCGGAACGGCCCCGTCGGCGGGGGAATATGTCCTAAAGGAGCAGTGAAGTTCTTTCGCACATTGTTCTTGATACACACTTCACATCTTTTCAACGCATAGTCCACCATACTGGCCAGAAATGGGGACCACCATTCCTGACGGATTTTTCGGATAGTTTCGGTCCTATGGGCGTGATCCAAGCCATGGGCTTCTTTGATCAAGAGCGGGAGGTAACAGGCTGGGGCTATACACAATCCTTCTATGCTGCGCCATAATCCAGTACCCGCCTCTTTTCTCGCCCCCCGTTTTATCCACGCCGATACTTCAGCCACACCTGCGGTGTTCTGCAGCTCCACCAAGTGGGCCACATTGTCTACCTGCGGATGCCGCATCGGACTTTCCCCAGGCTGAGTTAGGGCCATCATCTGCCCCGGCCCTACGGCAGCTTTCTTAGCTGCCTCATCCGCCAGTGAGTTCCCTTTAGTGATAAAGGAGTCATCGGTCCTATGTGCCCTGCATTTCACTACAGCTAATTTTGTGGGCAATGTCATAGCATATAGTAAATCTGAAATCGCTTCCCCGTGGGTCACGGCGGACCCATCTGCCCGCTGGAATCCCCTTTGAGCCCAGATTGGTCCAAACACATGGCAGACTCCATGAGCATAGGCTGAGTCCGTATATATAGTGCAACTCTCATCACGGCCCAAATTACATGCAGCTGTCAACGCCCGTAGTTCAGCTAGCTGGGCCGAGCAGGGTTGGGGGAGCGGAACACTCATCACTACCTCAAACGTCGCCGGGTTTCCCGAATCCCCTCCCCCAGGCAGGTGTCATTCCCAGGTGCATGGGGGCCCTCATATGATATATGTAATCCATCTGGGCGGGGTGCAGCATAGTAGTTATGTGTGGGACTTGCTGTTGTGGGTGGGCCTGGTATCCACTGGCCAACAGCATAGGGTCAACCTGTGCTGGGGCTGACGCTTGTGGATGGGGCACCATTACTGCCGCTTGTTTAATGTGCTCCCTCCTCCGTTCCTTCTCTTCCTGTTTAGTCCTGGTCAGTTCGCCGAGCTGTGCCTTACAGAGTTGGCTCATTAGGGTTTCAGTGGCATCTTTAGCTTCTTTTTTCAGCTTTCTGTGTTGCTCCACGTGATGGGTCACATGTGCCAGAAATGAAGCCCATTCCATTGCGTTGAGCCCCACCACTTCCTCTAACTTCTTCTGTACCTCCCCAGGGAGAGCCTTCTTCAATAGCAGTTTGAACAGTCCCACACTTGCCACTGAATCGTCCCATTTGGCACCCGTTTCATCCCTCCATTTATCTTGAAACTTTTGTATGAAGGTTATCACGTTTTCTTCGTCTTTCAGTTTTATATTTTCGAGCTTCCCAGGGTCCATCTTAGCCGGAAACATACTCCTCACAGCATCCCATATTTCTTGTCGGTACAGGCCAAACGGGATGGCGTCAGCCTTGGGGTCGTCTATCAAATCCCTGTGTTCTGCCCCATCGAAAATTTCTTCAGCCCGTCCCTTGCCCACTGTTTGGCAGAGAATGGCTTTGATATCGCCTATCGCCAGGTGCTGTCCTGATGTTTTTTCCTCAAACTGTGTAATCCATTTCTGCCCCCCTTCACACAAGTTGGGTAGTCGTTGGATCAGGCCCGTTAGGTCCATGAAATTCCAGGGTGCATAATGTAGGGCTTTTCCTTTAACCATGAGGGGCATCATCTGACCTGGGGGTGACCCCCCAACCTGAGTAAGGCTGGGCTCCGACTGGGAGCGGGCATGCGCCAAGTACGCTGTGATACCAGGTTCGAATCTCACTGGGGGCTTCAGGCTTGCCCTGCTCCATAGTGATCTAGCTCCTCTAGGCTCCAAGTCTTCCTCCTCACTGACGTCTTGTTCAACTTTTCCTTCGTTGTCTGTGTCAGTCCCCTCGCTCTCAGTCCCCACTTGTTCGTCCAGATCCATGTCTGAACTCACTTGCTTCTTCTTCTGCTTGTGATATATTAGGACTTTTGAGGCCTTACTCAGGCTCTTCACATGTTTCCCTGCTGACTGGTTCAGTGCTCTTCTCGACCTCTGTGATTTTGACTCTCCCAAACGGGGCTTGTGCGCATACTTATTTTTCACAGCAGTCGCCATTTGGAACGCTTGACCTGCGAGATTTTTCAATTCATCCATTTTGCCCACGCCGTATGATATCCCGTCCTCTAGCCGTCGAATCCTACCCTCCAATTCCTTATCCTCCTCGATAGCATATGGGGAGAGCACCACATCCCCCTCTATACGGACCACCCGCCCCACATTGTCTCTCGGCTCACTTTTTCCTCCTCCTGTGGTATGTGGAGCCCCTCGTGCTCTGTTTCCACCCTCGTGCCCTCTCTCGCTCCTACGACCTTCTTGATTGCCCCTGGTCCCATGCCCCTCCTGCTCCTGTATTTCCCCCAGTCTCTTGTCTTTTTGCTTGTGCACCCTCGGCAGTGACCCTGGCCTCGGGGTGCTAGTGCTGGGGGGAATCTCCCCGTGCTCCGGCCACCGAGTGTGGGTCCAGTCTTTCATATACTCCTGTAGTTCCCTGTCCCTCTCTTTGTTGCCTACCTGTGGGAGGTCCAGCCGTGGGCTTTCGCTCTCGACCGGGGTTCTATCCTCGTATTCGGCAGCTCCTTCTTCCATTTTGATAGGTTCTCCAGCCTCATTCTCTGGTATCCGGTGAATGTTCCCTGTATGTCCACCTCAGTTTCCTTCCATTCATCTTCTCTGTCTTCCAGGTCTTGCATCATGTAGAGCCCGGCAGGTGGGGCACTTCCGACAGGCCTCGCTGGAGGATGGTACTGAGGGTTATATGAGGGCGGGGCCTCGGCCCATTCCTTCTGAACGGCCTCTTTTATCTTTTTTCCTAGGCTTGCTTCCTTTTCTTCTTTCTTCCGTATCACCGCCTCTGCTCGTTCTCTCTGCCGTCTATCCTTCTCCTTCTCCTCTTTCCCTGCCTCCACAAACCAGTCCACTATCTTCTCTGTCTTCACATATTTCTCCCTCAATCTCAAGCCTTTTTTCTGTTCATTCCATACAGCTAATCTCTCTTTCATTATCTGGCATAGCTGTTCATCAAAAGTACCTTCCTCGGGCCATTTCCACTCACCACTAGTCTTCTCACTCCATTTTTTACAATAATGCCTAATGTCCTTCTCATCTGTACAGTGTTTGCTTATCACCCTCTCTATCGGGCTCATCTTTTTCTTACCTTCAGCCATAACTCTGGCCGTGTCTCACACCTCTCAGCCCTTAGAGTCTGTTGTACATGCCCCCTAAATCCACTAAGTTATCCCTCACAGCCAAATGTTTTCCTCCTACCTTGTCCTGCTGTTCCAGCCTGCTTAGCCTATCTCGTACCGATTTATGCCCGCTTTTCCCTTCCGTCCGTACTCGGCCCAGCCAGCCTCCCTAGGGACTCACATACACTCAGAGTACATACATTCAATCAATTTACTTATGACGATTAATTAATTAAGTAAATGCTTCAATTAATCTTATAAACCTTAAGTTTAACTGTTTCACACAGCTTCACACAACGGCCAGTCCGGCAATTCTTACATGTTTACAATATTCTTAGACATAATATTTACCTATTCAATATTACCCAATTATGGGTAATTAAACAAAAATTAAATTGTATTATTATCTGTCATTTAAATTAATCTGCTCCATCTTAATTTTATCTGCCATAAATGGCTCCTCATGGTTCTTTCTTAAAATTAAGGCCTTCCTTGCGAGACAAGAACCCTCACCATTTGAGTCATGAGTAAGTTTACATTTTCCTGTATTTCTAGTTTATAATTTATTTTCATGAATGGAGCTTGTTGTTAATTTGTTTTACTCCAGCTAATACTTATCAATGTAAGTGTAAACCAGGGGTAAAACTTAGATATAAATAGATTAAATAAATAAATAAGTCCCGAGTGACTGTTAGTATCATCCAATACGAAGTCAGGGTGCTGTTAGGATATCAGCCTGTAGGCGTGAGAGTTGCAGCCAATGGAATGGCTGAGCCCGCCTCTCAGCTAGCGAGGGAGATCGGAAGAAATTCAGTAGTAACTGAGGCATCGTAGCGGTATGTTGATGCTGCTGTTACGGGTGTAAATTACCAACAGTGTAGAGTGCCACAAAAGAGTCTAAGTTGGAAGGCATGCTAGAGTAATGTGCCGTTCTCTTGCACTGGTGAGTTTATATCCGTCAACTTATATGCGACATCCGCCATTTTAGATTATTGACCTCGGTATAAACAGCGCTAGCCACCGCGCCTCATGTATAAACGGCGCTAGCCGCCATGCCTCGTGTTGCTGTATGCTAGCTGTGAGCTGTAAGCTAACGGCTAAGGTGTCTTATCTTTGTTAATAAATTGTGTATATATTAACTGATCAAAACAGGATATTTCATGGTATTCTGTATTTAGGACTGCTACCACTGGTAAGTGGAGTAGCTCCGTGGACATGTATGTTTTAATTATATTTTATGTCGAATGTTAAATTGAGTGTACTGTTATGCATTGAGGCCTAGTAACTGCTGAAACACTGATGTTAGTGAATATTAGCGGATAGCTAGTTTTCATGCCCTACATTCACGCAATTAAATTATTAAGTGTATTATGAATGTGGTTACTGAGTTACTGATATTAACTCCAGTTATGCTGACCATGATAATAGTTAGCTGTTAAGTGATTTTATGTGACCTATCGCATATAGGTCAGGTTTTAATGTTGAGTTCAGATGTTGATTGACCGCGGATACGGTGGAGTCCGTCCCGTCAGCGAAGATTCTGGATAACCTCGGAGAAACTGTTCCAGTAATGGATGGCAAGCCAGCCCCACTCGACCTAGAACCTGATTGCAGCGAGGAGGTTGCAATTTCAGCACACTGCGTCCAAGAACTTCGATTTATTTTTCCCTTGGCCCAAGGGATCAGGTAGAACTGTGTGCACATTGACACTTGTTTCCTTTGGAGGAGGACACTCAGACTGTACAGCAAAACTGACCTTGACACTTGGCGTTCTCATGTGGACTTGCTTATGCAAGACGATTCAATCTCTGATCTCGATAAGGCAAGGAAAATATTAGAAAGTCTTCTTGCTCCAGCATCTGATCTTGTCATGCATCTTGATCCTGCCTCTCCACCTACAGATTACTTGTTATTGCTGGACTCTGCTTTCAGAACTATGGCTGATGGAGAGGAACTGTTTGTCCATTTCGTGAATACTTTACAGGATCATGGGGAGAAGCCTTCTGCTTATCTTAGCCTGGTATTGCTTCTGATGTGTGGAGAATGGTCATCTGGTGGTCATGTGCGGGTCCAATCCTAATCCTGATCTGGTAGCTGCAAAAAGAAAAGAGCTTAGATGGCGATGCCAGAGGTGGAAAAGGCAAAACAGTAGTATAGTGCATTTAAACTGAAATCAGGTCCCGTCGAGGAGCGGACAGGAACTGTAGCGAGTTGTAAATGTCCCGCTGAACCTAAGTTTAAGTTAACGGCCAAGAGACAAGCCTTACTAAAGTCTCATACTCAAGTAAATTCCTTTAGATTACCAAGGGGATTAGTAGGTGCAAAGAGTACCGCTCAGATTAAAATAGGAGGGGAGAATGTCCATTGTTTATTAGATACAGGCTCCCAAGTCACTACAGTGCCCCAATCATTTTACCAGAGCCATTTGGCAAAGCATGAGATTAAACCACTCTTTGAGCTGCTAGAGGTTGAAGGAGCAAATGGGCAATCCGTGCCTTACCTTGGGTACATTGAGCTCAGTGTCACTTTTCCTAGGGAGTTCCTGGGGGTAGAAGCTGAAGTGCCAACCCTTGCTCTAGTAGTTCCAGATATGGGTGCAGCTTCACAGCCCCTGATGTTAATTGGAACTAACACCCTGGATGTATTGTATGAAACCTATGCTGGAATCACTGCTGAGGTGCGGCCGTCGACATCACATGGCTACAAAGCAATACTGAAAGTTCTTGAACTGAGACATCACCAAGATAGATATGGTAGAACTGGATGGGTTATCATACATGAAAAGAGTTCCCGCCTTGTTCCGGCTGGTCAGACGGTGGTGATAGATGGTTCTGTTTCTGCACCTAGACTGTTGTCAGAGAAAACTGCTGTGCTTGAACATCTGTCCACATCACTGATTTTACAACTCTCCCTTATTAAGACTATTTGTGTATATATGTGTATATAGTTTCTGTTGATGTGTTTTGTCATGGAAAATGTGAACGTGACTGCTTTTGACGCTAGGATGCAACTTCCCTTTTCATGTATCGTATGTGGACCGAGTAATAGCAGAAAATCTTATTTTATCAAAATGTTGTTGGAAAACTGTAAAGAGGCAATGTCGGTAGTTCCCAAAAACAATATCTGGTGTTATACGTGTTGGCAACCTCTGTACGATGAATTGATGACCAGAATAAATATAAAATTTCTTCAAGGAATCCCTGATTCTTTGTGTGATGACAAACTATTTCCTCCCAATAAAATAAACTTGTTGGTAATCGATGACTTGATGGAATCCGCCAGTATAAACGATGAAGTAGAAAAGGCTTTTACAAAATACAGCCACCACAGAAATCTGAGTGTCATCTACCTCGTTCAAAACTTGTTTTTTCAAGGCAAGACTAGAACAATCAACCTGAACACCAAGTACATGATTCTTTTTAAAAACCCTAGAGATAAATTACATATCAGCAAACTGGCTCGTCAAATGTATCCGGCTAACAGCAAGTATTCTTTAGAATGCTTTCTCAATGCCGTCTCTAGACCTTACGGGTATTTATTTGTTGACCTGAAAGCACAAACACCAGAAGAACTTCGTCTCCGGCCAGGGTTGTTTCCGGGAGAGAATCCGGATGTGTATGTTCAGAAGAAGAAAAAAAACTTTAAAGTATCGGCAACAAATGTCTGATCGATTGAAAAAAACCCTCCCGTTGCTGAATTCATTACATCGGTCTTCACCCCGAAGAAGAAAGGATATATTATGTGATGCACTCATCCTGAGCATATGTGAACTAGCTTTAAACGTACTTAGAGGGAACATACCGCTGACGACAAAACACTACCGGGTTTTAAAAAAACAAAAAAAATGTATCAAACTATTTGCGGATAAAAGAGCATCCGTAGAAAGAAAAAGGAAAGTTTTTAATCAAGCCGGAGGATTTCTTCTGCCATTGCTCAGTGTAGCCATTCGATTTATAAGCAGCTTAATTGCATCCCGCAACAATTAACATGAAGACCGCAGAGAAAATGTATTTAGTCCCTCAACATCAGCTGGAAAAACTTAGAAACATCACCGCAAAGAAGGAAAGCTTAAGAAAGACTGTAGAAAACAACTTGGACGATGCAATACGAGGTATTTTATCAATGACTGATCTGAATGATTACGATAAGCGAAACTCTATATGTCTGCGCTGCAAAATTTTTTTAACTTGGTTAAACAAGGAGAGCAGAAAACCGCTCAAATGACGCTGTCCCTACCTAATATACTGGAAAGCAAAATGGAAGCAACGGTGACCGAAATGCCCAAAGATGAGATTGTACAAGAGGTGCTCGCTAACATTTCTGCAAGAAACAAAAGAAATGCTTCGTACGTTATGGAAAAACTTTTAAAAGCCAGTGCTTCGTGGAACGATAGCGGTGAATTTATTTTTAAAGGAAACACTATCAAAGGATCTCACATGGTGGATTTGCTTAAAAATCTCACGGCCTCTCATCGAGTATCTGACGAACGGAGGCCTTTAGGCTGGAAAGAGTCCTTACAGACAATAGCCAACCTAAATATACCATTTTCAGCAATACCTAATGGAGGTGTTCGACGCAAATTATCTGACATAAAAAGATCTAAAGATATCTCTCATCTTGTTTCCCCACCTAAAAGCAAAGACTATGATTCTGAGCCAGTTTTCAAATCCCCCGTTTTTAACAGTTCTGACTGGTTTGGTTTTTGAAATGACGACGGACAACGAATGTTATATTGTGTTATCCTTTATTTCAATAAAATAACTTTTGTTTAACAATTTTCTTGTGAAGCATTGTCATTTAATATTCCACTACTCATGCAAATGAAAACATATCTAGAGAGTTAACACATTGTACACAAGTAAAAGAATGTTTTTTATTTAATGTAAGGTACATTTTTTTAACAAAAGAAACAACAGCATTATCATTTCTACTTAAATCTTCACTATACATAGACATAATACGGTTAAATGAATAACCTTTAGCTTTGTGACACAGAAAAAACACACAGTGTTGCCCGCAGCAAACTCAAGTAAAGTTTTGAACTTCTACAGGGTTATATTTTATTTTGCAACAGTTCTTTGTCAAAAAATAATGAATTGATCGAGGAAAGAGTTTGTAGTCTGGAGGGTTTCCGTACGAGTCAAAAAATTCTCCAGTGGTTTCGTCATTAAGGCATAAAGCTAGCCAGTGTTCGCCCGGCATGTGTCTCGGATGTGTGTTTACGATGAACAAAGCAGGAAACTTTCTCAGTGTACTCGTAGGTAGCTCGTCACAGGCCATCACACTGTGAAATATTTTATCTATTTCAGGACAACTTCTCATAACCTCCGTTAGTTCTCTGGGATCCATGAGTTACTGGTCATCGATGAGCACGTTTCTTCGATTATTTATTTCTAGAATACTGTCCAATCGCATATTTCCACACTTTATTAATGACAAATGTTGCCCACAATCATCGTCAGGATTCAGGTTGAATGCGAATAAAGTATAGTCGTTCAGTAAAAGTTTATCCTGAAAAAATATATCCGAGTGAATGTGTCCAATCTGGTCAAAGGTGTTGCTTTCAGCACTGAAACTGGCCCTTTTCTGAGATCTTCGTTTCGGCTGTCTGGGTCTGTGGCATCCATATGCCCAGCTGTGTCTTTGTAGGTGCAAAATTGTGTTTCCAGGTGTAACGGATAGCTGCACAGTGACGCAGAGGCGGAGTCCGTTCCATTCCGTGGTGTTTTAATTAACGGAAGAAAAAGAGAGAGAGATGGAGAGAAAGGTGTGGTCTTCGGAAGCAATAAATAGAACAGGTGACTAGGTGAGAGGAAGCGGGAGGCGGAAATGAGAGCCAGGTGGGAATGGCGGAACTGATGGTGTGCGGTTGCCCGGGACCATGCTAATGCTCGTACTGTGGATTATAACCTTGTGGATATTGATTCCGGAGGCTGGCGAACACTTCGGGAACATTCTGCCAAGGTGAATCAACGAGCGAGCGGAGCTTTGAGGGTTCGGAGGCACATCACGGGTTTGAGATCCTTTCTTTAATACTTTGTGGAGAACCAGTATGCTTAAATCGTTGGATGTTCCTGTCTGTAAATAACTCCGAGTGTTAAGCGGAATCTGACTGCCGGTTTCCCATGCTTTCGGGTTCACGAACTCCCGTATGACTAAATCACCGCCGTTGAAGTGCTGCTTTTAAAGTGAACAACTTTTTTGTTTTGGTTAAGAATTATTTTTGGGTTAAATGGTGTATAAATTTTTTTTTTTTTTTTTTTTTTTTTTTTTTTCTGCCTTTTGTGTGCGAAAATTTTCTTGTATGACTAGACGCTTGTTTCCTTATGGGTTCGTCTATTAATCCCACGTAGGGGAACTTCTTGGTTTTCATTATTTCAGTTTCTATGACTGAAATGATCTGTATTTTCTTACGTTTATTGCAATAATAATAATAATAATAATAATAATAATAATAATAATAATAATAATAATAATCTTATTTTGTAAGAATTGAGTAGCCTACTGATTTTTTTTTTTTTTTTTTTTTTTTTTTTTTTTTTTTCCTTCTGAGTGATGTCCAAATTATAAGTTATAAGTGACAGTTAATTTGAACTGTCTGGTGCCCAAACCCCATAAGTAAGGTATCTGTTACAGAAGATATCTGTTCCATAGTTGAGAAGACTTTGGAAGGTAGTGCAATATGGGTATGTACTGCTAGATTGAGGAATAAGACGATCCCCAAGCATGACATCCACTTGTGAAAAAAGTGAGGCTACAGGATAGTTAACGACCCCAACCTTTGCATCGTTAGCTATACTGGAACCGTCAGGGTTCATGACTTTACAGGCCAGATGTAAAAGTGTTGTTCAAGTCGAGGTAATCCTCCCCGTTTCCAGCCATGTAAAACTCCAGGGGCCCGTTGTCCGTAAGAGCGGAAAGTGGAGGTATTTCGACATGTGTAATTTTTTCGATACTCGTTTGGGTATAAGGTAATGTGAAAATATGCCATTCTGTCTTGGTACACTGTGAGGATAGACTGTGTAACAAAGCCATGATGTTAGAAAACGTTCAGCCGCTTTCTCTTGTGAGAGATGGAAGGATGTCTGTTGCCTCTCTGCCCGGTCTTTTTCACACTGGTCTTGATTTTAGTAACCTTACGTCTTTTATTAGGAATCACGTGTGGACGCCCTGGGAGCCTTTTAGATTTTTTACACGCAATCCATGCAAAGCCCAGTCCGTCTTGATTTTGTGTCTTGCTCATAATGTTGCTCACTACGTCGCTTACGAAACCTTTAGCCGCTGTTTTTAAATGAGGTTTTGCAATAGCAAAACCCCTTTTGAGGAACGGAACTGCCATTCTAAAAAGACCCTTGATCAGACCTCCTAGCCCCGACCCATACATGGTGGGGGCGCCTTGAAACCCCGGAAGGCCATTTCCAGCCTGATGGACATAATCCATGTAGGTCTGCGGGTGAACGTAGCCCCTATCCATCATTTTACATACGGAACGAATGTTTAGCGGGTCTAAAGTGTAGTTTAGCTATAAATTTCCCGTAACTAAAAGGTATAGGCTTGTTCTGATCCGTTTTGACATAGATTACTATATCGGTGATGTGGTTCTTGGTGAGAGGTGCGTAATGCAGCTTATCATAAGTAATTGTGACGACTTTGTTGTTTTCTCCCGTTATATGTACACATCTCAGTAACGGGGTAAAACTGTCCCCAACTCGCTGATACTCGATAACGTCTGTATCTACATACATCGTGTAAAAGCCTGCGTGAATATCAGCGGGGTTAGGCGCGTCTGGTTCTCGGGCCGTTATCGGAACACTGGGGTTCATACCGAGCATGTATGCTAATTTTCCATTAGCTTTGAACACAATGTTTTTGGGACACGATGTGTATTTTATATTTCATAGGGTTATAGGTTATCTTTATTCCAAGTTCCAATTTCTTCATGTTTTTGTTGATTTCACTAACCAGTTCTTCGATACTTTTATAAAATCCTTGAGTGATAAAGTAACTGTTTTGTGTTTTCTTTCCATCCCTCTGGATAATATGACACGGACAGTCTTCCTCTGTTAACGAGTACCAACTCTGGATATATTGAACCTCTGCGAGCGAGACTTCCCATATCCCGCTCAAATCGATTGGTTTGGCGAATTTAGTAGTGTAGTGCAGGATCTTCTTATTAGGGTAAATATCCAACGACACGTTGTTTGGAAGCGTCACAAAGAATCCACACTCTTCCATGTTTTAATGAATATAGATTTCAGTTTTGTTCACGACGATCCTTTTGATATGTTAACTACGTCTTCGACCGGAACCCAGGAATTAAATTTATTGGGCCGCCCCACCCATTTCACCAGGCAGAATTTTTTCCGGTTTCTGGTCTTTTCAGAGAAGATTTTCTCAATTTTAAATGTATTGTCCTTCTCGATAATGATCTTTTGTAACTCGGGTTCATAAAATGTTCCCTCAATTTTTTCAACATGATGGTCTTGTAATTTATATACCGGGGATCTCTCGGTATCTGTTCGGAGATTGTAAAATATTCATCCGTAAAGTTTTGCTCGTATCCTTTTTCAAACTCTTTTTAAACGGGAACTTCTAACGATATCGCCATCTTTAAACTTGAATTTTAGTTTCTTTAATTTAGGTGTGAACAGTCCGTAGAGGGTTTTAAATACTCTGAAGGAATTGGCTTCTTGACCTCGGCGGGTTTCATTTTTATGCTGGAATGGTAATTGTGATTGTACGCTTGAATCAGATCCTGGACTATGTCGGTGTATTTTTTTTTCGTGTTAAAAGCGGTAAAATACCTCCACGTCCTGGTCTTTAGCGCTCTGTTGAACCTTTCACACATCTGGATGCTTCAGTTACCTCGAGTCCGGTCTTATTTTGTAACACACGTAACCAGGCATATTTGGATAAAATATCCATGCACGTGATCATAAATTTCACGTTGTCATTACTCTCTGACAGGTTGCTCATATCGACTAAATCAGCTTGCCATTGTTCATCGATGTTCTTTACAAAAACCTTGTTTCTTTTAAACTTTGTAGTTACTGGTTTATGTAGACTGTACGCATCCTGCTCTGCTAACCAGTTTTTCAGTAGCTCTTTTACCTATTTTCTCAAGAATAGCTCTTTGCAAACTCTCAACGCCACCGTACGAACCAGGTTCTGATGGCGTATAATATATATTCATCAATCATTCAGTCATTTCGAGTGTCAAGACAAGAATGATCAAACGCAAGTGTAGATTAAGCATTTTATCTCAGAACACGTGAGGATGTTATTGGATCTTCAATCAAAGTAACATTTTCCTTTCTAAACAATTTATACACACACGTGTTTAGAGACATGATTAGTTTTACATTCAAACGTTTGAGCAATATATGTAAGATAAAACTTGATAAACATAAATATGTTAAGGACACAAATTATTTACGACTGTCTTCAGCATTTTTGTTTGTTTGGCTTCAGGCTTTTCTCGCAGTCAGAACAGATGTGGCGTGTTTTGAAGTTTCCCATGTATGCGGCGGGTCAGCGGGTTCCGGAGATGAGTGAAAGGTCCAGTAGTCCACAACGTCTTCGTATGCTTGCTCGTTGAAAACGTCTGGTTTTCTCCTTGACCTCGTTCAGCATGGTTTTGATGTGAGGCTCATCTCGCCATTCAGCTTTTTCAGCGATTTGTAGGTATTTAGGTGCAGATAGTACTCGTCAGGATCGAACTAACATGCGTGTTGGAGTCGACTTGGATGATCCATTGCTCAGCTGTGGCAGTTGTCCTTCAGATCCTGTTGGATAATTCTGTCCAGCAGTTCACCCGTAACTGCACATATGATGGCCAGCAGGTTGGTTATGCACCCGTCGGTTTCATCGTTTGTTGTCAGATAGGTCAGATATATATTTTTCCTAGGTTTTCGCCGTCTTCAAAACCTGAGCTGGTCACTTCATCATCCAGGGTAGAAACAGAGTTGTAGAAAACGGGTCTGAGTTCACAAGCCATATCACTTGTTGATGCTCAGAATGTTTTGACTCGATATGTAGTCAGACTCATTTATAGATCATGTAGGAGGAGTCTTGGGAAAGGCGGAGTTTCTGCTCAAGAGTAGTATATTGACTATTTCAGAAGAGATCTTCTAGCCTTACTTTTATTTCCGTTTCTTTGTCTCTTCCAATTTTTTTGAATAATTCAGCGATTTGATGGAAGTAGTGTTGTAGATAGTGCCAGCTGGTTCCTTCATACCTCACTTCAGTTCTTTATCAGGTGCGTTGTCACCTGTTAATACAGAACACGGTGCAGTGAAGCCTGGTTCTTGGAGAAATTTGTTGCTCTCATGTGGTATTTGCATTGCAGAGATGTACTGCTCCATTTATGCCTGTACGCATCCGGGGAAAAGAAGTCCATTCTAACAATGTAGACACAATCCTTGCACCATTTTCTGAACTTCTTACAGTCACGCTCGTTAAAAGTTACGCTCTCAGTAGCGCAGCTCCAGTGGATGTGACCCGGGATTGAAAACTTGAAAAGCAAAACGGTTCCTTTTTCTGCATCGAAAAAAAAACCGGCTGTACATCCATTTGACATTACCCAATATAGAATCTTTTCATGCTCTAAAATTTTTTCTAATCTTCCCAAAAAAGTGATTTTTTTTGGGGCATTAGGACAAGCATCAGCCATGTTGTAAGCTCACACACAATGTTCGAAGTACAGAGTATTTTAAACCTAGAGGGTGGGTGAGTCCTTCTTCTTCTGTAAACTTATGGTGTTTATACCGACACCTACCAGATGGAGAAATTTTAATTTCTTTTGTTCTGATTGGCCAGGGGTGTGTGTGTGGAATGAACATATCCATACTATGTATGAATACATTCTATGTGAAAGAACTTGTGTGTTTTTGTGTGGGAATGCACCAGAACCGGATTTAAAGTTTACTACTGATAATAATCAATTAGCTATGGCCTAAATATTTAAACAGGTGTCTTTTGTTCTGATTGGTCAGGGTGTGTGTACCGGAAGCAGATTTAAAGTTTACTACTGATATGTATCTTTAACTATGTCTGTCCAGTGACACTGGTGATGACCTTTTTGACCTAGACCTGTCAAAATAAATATGATTGATTGATAATGATTTTGACATAGACCTGTCAAAAATAAGGTTACAATAGATACAAACTCTCTTACTACTATCCAGTATCACCTAGAACAGGATGGATTCTCTTCTGAGTCTGGCTCCTCCCAAGGTTTCATCCACATCTTGTTCAGGTTTTTCCTTGCCACTATTGCCTCTGGCTTCACAGAAAGTTGGACGTAGATCTTGATCCCTAATGAGATCATTAGGAATCAAGATCTATGTCCAAATTGCTGTGAAGCTGTTTTGTGACAACTTGTATAGTTTAAAGCACTATACAAATGTAACTGAATAGAACATAATTGAATTCATTATTTTTAAAGGTGTTTTCAAACACTTGTGTAGGAATTATCTGACATGTAAATAAAAACAAAAAAACACAGCTGTAATATATCTATTTATAATATATCTATAATAGACCTATAAGCACTGTTTCTAAGCCAGTGGATCTCAGTTGATTCAGCATGAGGCCCCCCAGAGTCAAATTGTCTTCTTTTTTTTATTTTTATTCTATATTAACTTTCTCAGCTAAGGCACTGCATCCTCTATCTAAAAACTTCAAAATCCATTTAAAATAGTCTTAGGCTTTATCACCATGTGGCTAGCAGTACTGTACATGAGTATTCCAACGTATGTCTGTGTCTCAACTTGGTGTGCTATGTGTAATTGATTTAATTTATTAATATTTCTCATTTTTATGTAAATCATAGTTCAAAGGTTGACAATCGCAGTTTACATACAGGTAATGGGTGTTAATTTTTTTATTTATTTATTTATTTATTTTTTTTAAATGTTCTAGAATTTCAATGCGACTCCCCTGGCGCCATGTGGTAGCCCCCAGTTTGAGAACCACTGCTCTAAGCTGTGTGTGACGCTGACCTACACTGTATTGCCACATATATAACATGAACAAAAGGTTTATATTAATGCGCTCATTTTAACATATCTCTAATTCAGAGATTTAAGGATTTAGAATCTTAAGACTAATAACACAGCCAATCTATTTTTCTGTACCAAAACAGCTAAAAGAGCCTGTTTTTGCTCCCTGACTTCTAAATTAAAGTCTTGGGTATTAGCTTGCCCTCTTGTTTAATTTTCAGTCTCTTATCATAGTATGAGCTTCAAAAGGCTTTCCTAAAATCAATACGTTAGCATTGTCTACCATTTCACCCCAAAAAGCAGCCAAGCTGCTAGCTGAAGAAGCTAGCTCACAGCTAGCTAGCTAGACTTATTAACAACAAATTTCAGAAATGAATTCAAATAATCAAACAGAACTTTGTACTTACAGTTTATTTACAATATTTAAGAATTACACCTGCAGCAGGCTCCAAGTGATTCCAACTGGTGCCGATATGTTTAAGTTTGAGATAGTCAGTCATATTCATTCCCAAGGTACTGATTGGCAGGTGGCTATGAGGATCCACACACTTTGAGAGGTCTACCAATCATCATACAATGTGCATCCATGTGGGACAAACGAAGAGCGCCTCTTTCAAAAACTCTGTCCACTCCAGAGAACCAGTGCATCTGTGCGGGAATCAAAATGATGCATTAAAACCTGTTGTCCAAAGAGCGTTAATCTTTCTTCCACTTAAAACACAGTGTACAGGAACCTGTAACGAATACCAAGAGAAACACTGGTTTCAATAGGTATGTATTAGCTTTGTGTCAGAGGCTTTAAAGGGGATTTACATGAAGTTACACAAACTAATAATGCAATATTGCATTGAGATTTTTGATCGTTTTGATTTGCTAAAATATTGAATTCCACCAAGATTGATGAATAATATAGATAGTTTGGTAAAAATTTCAGTGTATTTATACTTGCATGAGGATACACACACAAAATTATTCAGGCCCTTCATAGATATGACACGCATCTTATTAGGAGGTGTGTGTATGTGTGTGTGTGTGTGTGTGTGTGTGTGTGTGTGTGTGTATATATGTGTATATATATATATATAATTTATTTATTTATTTATTACACTATATTTATATAGATACACACTATAAATTTTATGTTGGAATAGTGTCATCTCTGAAATTTAGTTCAATTTGATTAACACAAATTAGTTTCATCTGGGGAGACGGGCTCAGACAACGTGCTCAGTGTGTGACCGCCATTTTCTTATGCTGTCTCTACAAGGAATGATGCGGCTGATTTTGGATATTCGTCGTTGGTAATGGTTACGTCAGGAGACGTATTTTGCTGGTGTGCTCTCTCTCTCCGTTTCGCTCACAGATCACTCCGCCTTAATTGGACGTGCTGACATTGTGAATGGGGATTGGAGAAGATTGTGTCTTTTTTAAAAGAAAGAAGGACGTTATGTCGAGAGGAATGCAGATGTGTGGTGTGTCAGTGATTGTGTTGGTACGATTGAGTAGCGAATGTTTTCTTGGTACTTGAGTGAAATCACTTGCTTGTTATACCGTGTATGAGTGAAAAAAGTGAGTGATTGAAGTGTTTCGGTAGGATATTGTGTTGTCCCATTCCCCTACCTTGTCTTATGTTGTGGCTGAGTGTACGCCTTATTTGTAAATATCGCCTATTGTAAATATTTCTTTTCTTGGTATCACGAAAGCTGTAGGGGTTGGGTGCTGTTTATTTTTGGGTCGATCTTTTCATCCTCTGTTTTTGAATCAGTTAGGAGGTTAGACTCCTGTATTTTATTTTGAATTAATTTTTTGTTGTTAGGTTATTTAAATTGACAAATTTATTTATTTTGGCCTTGCCTAGCCCTGAAGACATTTGCTTTCTGAGTGATTCTGTTTGTTTTGGGTCATTTCTTTCTTGCAATCATTAAATTTGCAAGGTATCGGAGACTTGAATGACACGTGTGTCGACCTCCATTATTTTGATTATGATTTATGTTTATACTTTTTATGTTACACCTCGACCCTAGACCAGGGTCGTAACAGTAAGTATTCATTTTTTGTAGTTAAGAATTTACCTCTCTGTAAAAGAATGTGTACAGTATAATGTTGAGTGCAATATGCAACAGCGTTGAAATAGTTAAGCGAGGTGAATTGTTCAAAGCTTCCTTCCTGTCACGATTTCCCCTTTAAGCAGCACGCTGGAGAGCATGTAGGCATGTGTGCACGGGCAAGGTGCCCGAGCATCTGCCTTTCGTTTGTTGACAATCGTGACATTGTGTACATTGGGCACATGCTTTTGTTACCTGCCTGTGTCTTCGTTGTGTCTCAAGACGTGACACTTTCGCTTAAATTGATTAAAATGTGCAAATTAACGTCGTCAGTCAGTACTCAGTTCAACTTCTGAAGTTTGCTAGTGTCGTGGAAATTGGACAACACACGCAGACTCGTCCTCAGCTGAAAAGGTTTATTACAGAAGGATGAATACAGGATAAAAGAATGCAGGATAGGATAATGAGAGTGCTCTGAGGTGCTTGTGCTGAACATCTACTATATATATGAAGTGCAGGGTATGATACACTTCTGTGTACCTATAAGGTTTGAGGCAGTTCAAACAGGCTTTCTTTCAAGGTCGAACCCTTAGAACATGTTTGTGTCTCTGCATGCAGATAAACATTCTGTACTAATCTAAATGATGTGACATGACCTTCTTTGATGTTATCCTCAGATGAACATGAACAGAACAAAATTATTACAAAGAAAAATGAGTAATTTCCCTCACCTTTCCCCCATTTGATCATTACAAAATATGATCACTAAAATTAACAGAGAAATTACTATGCTGTGAATACATCAGAACTTCCGAATCCTTTCACGGTTCAACTGAATTCATCATAATACAGACATAATGAAGGCGCTAAGGCTGTTTTTGCGGATATAAAGTGTGGTCAAGCGAGCTCATTTAGTGTGAAATGAGAATCCTCATGGTCAAAGGAATATTTACAATAGACCTGAAATGGATGTCAATGGGTCGTTATCGTCAGTGTTGCTGGGAGGATCCAGTCAGGTTTAGGATACAAGTCAGGTTGGTCATTATAGGGATCATACTCAGTCTTTGTCAACATCAGCGTTTGGTCATTAGTGAGAGACTGCTCTGAACGAGAGCAACAATACAATTTCACAATATCTGTTGTTACCCAGATGAGGATGGGTTCCCTTCTGAGTCTGGTTCCTCTTAAGGTTTCTTCCTCTTAAAACATCTTAGGGAGTTTTTCCTTGCCACCGTTGCCACTCAGTGGCTTGCTCAGCTGGGATAAATTCGCACCTTTAATATCTGTATACAGTGTTGATATTTCTGTAAAGCTGCTTTGAGACAATGTCTATTGTAAGTGCTATACAATTAAAATTGAATTGAATACAAGGCAAAATGAACAAGACAAGAAGAATCATTGCAACTACTGGTAGACAGACGGTTAATATCCACGAGCCCCATCCCCCGAGTACTGAGTTCAGCCAATCAAACCCCATCTCGCTAGTCTGTGGAGGGCTGCGTATCGTAGACCGCATGTGTTCAATGATAGAATAACCATTATGTGTCTGCGTGATGAGGGGATGTTATATTGTGTGGGTAGCACTGTTGGTAATGATTCTTATGGCCAAAGGCGATACAGAACGGTTTACGGAGGTGGCCAATATCTTGGCATATGGGCTTTTCTTCCACCCAATAAACTTCAATATCGCACTTTGGTTTATCTTTCCAGATTAAGGGTCTACCCCCGGACCCCCAGTGTTGTCGGGAACGGTCCCAGTGATTTGTGAGTTTATTTCTGTGACGGGGCTTACTAACAGATACCACCTATACCAGGAGAAGGGTGCACGATTTGGAATAGGTTTGTGTGAGTGGATGTGCAGGTTGATATCTAATGATTTGTGTTTAGTCTGCAACAGTAGTCTGTGGTCAGGGAGCTTTTGGGGCATAAGAGGTGAGGTAGCAAAGTCACATCAACTAACCTGCTCTCTCTGTTCTGGTCATGTGGCTATATAGTACGCACTAAGGAAGTTCAGTCCTCCTAAGAGTACAGTTTCTCCATCGTCAACATTTTCTACAAAAACTACTTGTCAGTGATTTCACAGGCTACTAGATACCACTTGGTGTCTTGTGTAACCATGAGGAACCAGTGTGAGAATGTGTGTTTGAGTGCAGTGTGTCATGTGTGTGGGTGTGTATATGCAGATCGATGCTCGAGTGTCAGTCCTCCTAGAGGCCTCTTGATAGAAAATCACTTTCTGTCGAAGTCCAGTCTACTCCAGCTCACTGCTCGGGTCTGGCTCTCTCCTGCAGTGGCTGGCATGCATCAACGTGGCTCTCTGGCTGACCTTTTACCATGGAGTGAGTGACAAAAAAGATCTAATGGCCCTGACCACCGTGGCTTGTTAAAGCTGGTCCTGCGGAAGTCCTTGATCAGTCCACTCTCCGGGCTTCAGATCATGCAGCGGGCCCGTGGCTGGAGCTTGAAGTGCTGCCTTTACCTGCTTGTGGATAGAGTGCAGAGCAGAAGACAGGGTTGCACAGTAATTTAACATTGCATCATCACAATGCTGCAGCGTCGGGAAGAGGAGCTGTCACAGGTCCAATTCTGTGTCTGGAGGTCTCCCAAACAGTATCCCAAAGGGGCTAAGTCCATCCTAAGCCTGTTTCAGAACAGCATTTGCTCAATCTGTTTTTTAGTGTCCCATTTTCTCTCTACCGCCCCAACACTAGCTGGATGATATGCAAAGTGCTGCTTTAATTCAATACCCAAATATTCACCCAACTACTTAAGGGCATGGCTCACAAAAGGTGTGCCATTATCACTGGAGACTTTTGTGGGAGTTCCATCTAGGAATTACTTCTCTAAGCAACACCTTTTTGCTTTCCTGTTTGGACATAGCAATGCGGCCTTCTCTAACTTTAAACCTCAACCCACGTTATATGTTGCGCAAACAGCGTGCACAATTTTATTTATTTATTTTTTGAGTAATTAGAGAAACCAATGCTTTACGCAGCTATCATTCCCCCTTTTGACGCATGGTCCCTGCCATGCGTCAACGTTGAAGACAAGGACAGCCCTGGGGCACAGCCAAACTCCAACAACCATGCAGCCTGCTTTGCTCCACACAGCCTTTTCCTCCACTGGAGCTCGTGCTTGGAGGTCTGAAAGCTATAAAGTTTTGGGACCATGGATGCAGCTGCTTGCTTTGCTGCACTGTCCGCTCGAGCGTTTCCTAGGAAAACAGGGTCTGATTTGTTAGGAAATAGTGTCGCCGGAAGCCGTTTCCCACGAGCAAACACTAATTTTTTTTTTTTTTTTTTTTTTTTCCTCAAATTCTTTATATATTTAAATATATAATTTTTTTTACATTTATAAATATCACCGATACTATTTTAGATAAAAACAATTGTAACGCCGCGCTGTTGCTAAGTTTCATCGGATCTTACAAATATTCGTGACTAGCTTGTAGCCCGCTAGCATTACCTTACCGCTAACCTTGTTTACATTTCACATCTATCGCATTTTCTGCTGTTTTAAAAGCGAATGTCGGTTGTTTTTCCGCTTTTGCGTGCAGATGAGGACTCGCTCGAGCTGCACATGGTGCTGTTGGAACTGGAGGCCATGGAGAAACAGATCCGCGGCCTACTCAACAAGCATGCCTAGTGCTGGCTCAAATTTGGCCTATTACCGAAAAACTTTTAAAATTCAACATAGAAGCAAATACTCACATCTACCTCTGAACCCAGTTGGAGATAGGAAAAAAAGATACCAGCCGTGAGTGAGAAGAAGCAAGGGTCCAGATTTATTGGTTCCATTCCACCACACGAGATCCACACCGATGAGAATTCTCAGAAGTGATCTGACACCCTGAGCTTAAGCTCCAGTATTTATACTGTATTTACTCAGTAGAGAACCAATATGTTTCAAAAAGACTATATCAATACCAATAGGGTTAAAAAAGAGCTCATCTACATTACTATTGTTGTGGATAAAAATGACATGAAATAAACATGAGGGAGACTTAGTATGAGTAATATGTAATTTTACTGATAATTCACAGGACTGGTGGGTGCGTAATCTTGAGGAGAGCGGTGGGGGGAAGAAAATGGGGTGCGTCCTGGGGACATGGGATAGTCAGCAAAGGTGAAGTGAGAGGACCACTGAGAGTGGGGCGGACTGACAGGTGAGAAGAGGGAAGAATGGTCGGGGCCCAGATCAGAGAAGGTGACATCTTCCTCAGACTGAAAGCTGGAGGGGGGTTCTGGCTGTGTAGAGGCGTCAATACACACGTTCACGGGGTAGATTCTGTATCGGAGAGGGGGGGGGGAACCCCGCATTTCCATTTCCAGAGGGGGTGCTGCGAAGAAAGTTAAGTAGCACCATGATATCAGCAGTGAGATGCGCAAGCTGATAATGAGTGTCCAGATCGAGATCCAGATCCAGAAAAGGGGAGAAGAAGGAATGACGACGGGCACCTAGACACACAGAAGCGGTATTAGGCAGATATTGACAAATTGGATTTACACTTTAAAGATCTTTAAGAGTACTACACTGTGGTTTATTAGTCAAAGAGTCAAAAAGAAGTATAAGAGCTGAGGAGTGCTAAAACACACACACACACACACACACACACACACACACACACACCATTGTAACTTTATAAGAATAATAAAAAGGAGTATTAAGATATTATAAGGGTAATATCTTATAATAATAGAAAACTCTTTATAAAGTACAGAATAGTAGGATATGTAGGACAGTAGAAGTGTAATATAATGATATTATGAAGTAGGAAGTACAGTAAACCGTTTTGCAAGCAGTATAACTATATATAAAATAGAGATATGGAGCAAATATGAAAATAAATTATAAACCAGAAATACAGAGAAATGTAATTTACTCATAATTCAGATGGTGAAGATTCTTGTCTCGCAAGGAAGGCCTTAATTTTAAGAGAAAACCATGAGGAGCCATTTATAAGGGTAGCTGAGTCAAGCTGCCCCCCCGCAAGATAATAGTGAGACCAAGGTCACTCTAAATTGTTTTGTCTCTCCACTTTTGAACCTAATGTTAAATTGAAAAGCCCTTTTTTAGAGCCTAATAGTAAATTGAAAAGCCCTTTTTTAGAGCCTAATAGTAAATTGAAAAGCCCTTTTCCAAAACATAATAGTGCTGGCTCAAATTTAGCCTATTACCCAAAAACACTTAAAATTCAACATAGAAGCAAATACTCACATCTACCTCTGAACCCAGTTGGAGATAGAAAAAAAAGACACCAGCCGTGAGTGAGAAGAAGCAAGGGTCCAGATTTATTGGTTCCGTTCCACCACACGAGATCCACACTGATGAGAATTCTCAGAAGTGAGCTCCCACCCTGAGCTTAAGCTCCAGTATTTATACTGTATTTACTCAGTAGATAACCAATATATTTCAAAAAGACTATCAATACCAATATTGATTTGGGGGGGGGGGGGGGCAGCTTGACGCAGCTACCCTTATAAATGGCTCCTCATGGCTTTCTCTTAAAATTAAGGCCTTCCTTGCGAGACAAGAATCCCCACCATCTGAACCATGAGTAAGTTACATTTTTCTGTATTTCTAGTTTATAATTTTTCATATTTGCTCTATATCTCTATTTTATATATAGTTATACTGCTTGAAAAACGGTTTACTGTACTTCCTACTTCATAATATCATTATATTACGCTTCTACTGTCCTACATATCCTACTATTCTGTACTTTATAAAGAGTTTTCTATTATAAGATATTACCCTTATAATATCTTAATACACCTTTTTATTATTCTTATAAAGTTATAGTGTGTGTGTGTGTGTGTGTGTGTGTGTTAGCACTCCTCGGCTCTTATACTTCTTTTTGACTCTTCGACTAATAAACCATAGTGTAGTACTCTTAAAGATCTTTAAAGTGTAAAGCCAATTTGTCAATATCCGCCTAATACCGCTTCTGTGTGTCTAGGTGCCCGTCGTCATTCCTCCTTCTCCCCTTTACTGGATCTGGATCTGGATCTCGATCTGGACACTCCTTATCAGCTTGCGCATCTCACTGCTGATATCATGGTGCTACTTAACTTTCTTCGCAGCACCCCCTCTGGAAATGGAAATGCGGGGTTCCCCCCCCCCCTCTCCAATACAGAATCTACCCCGTGAACGTGTGTATTGACGCCTCTACACAGCCAGAACCCCCCTCCAGCTTTCAGTCTGAGGAAGATGTCACCTTCTCTGATCTGGACCCCGACCATTCTTCCCTCTTCTCACCTGTCAGTCCGCCCCACTCTCAGTGGTCCTCTCACTTCACCTTCGCTGACTATCCCATGTCCCCAGGACGCACCCCATTTTCTTCCCCCCACCGCTCTCCTCAAGATTACGCACCCACCAGTCCTGTGAATTATCAATAAAATGACACATTACTCATACTAAGTCTCCCTCATGTTTATTTCATGTCATTTTTATCCACAACAATAGTAATGTAGATGAGCTCTTTTTTTAACCCTATTGGTATTGATATCAGTCTTTTTGAAACATATCCACAACACTAGCTGCAGGAGCGAAGAACCGTGCTGGAAACAGCTTGTGCTTCCGCCTACAAATCCAAGGTAAGCACGCAGCGTGGTATTACCACACCCAGCCCCTCTAAGCCATGTGTTTTTCTCTGTAAGGACCATGCACCAAAGACGTATCCAGCCGAGGTCTCCATCACACTGGCGCCGACACACCTTGGGTGAACCAGCGGCGGAAGGCGCAGGCCAGACCCTGGGTGAGGACCTCTCCCACTACACCACCCCCGGTGTTCGAGATTCCAACCAGGAAACACTTCGACCCCTCTCCGTCAGACCAGACCAAATGCTGTGATCGTCGGGGACTCTATTGTGCGGAACGTCTGCGTCACTTCATTTAAGGGTAAGGTCGGCACGCATTGTTTTTCTGGTGCTCGTGTCCTAGATGTTGCTGCGCAGGTACCCGGGATCCTGAAGAAGGACTGCATTGGAGCGGTCATGCTGCACGCGGGGGCGAACGACATCAGGCTACGGCAGACAGAGGTTCTGAAGAGGGACTTCGGCAGACTGATAGACGGTACGAGGCAGATCGCCCGCTATGAAGATCATCGTTTCTGGACCTCTCCCCACATACAGATATGGAGCTGAAAGGTTCAGTAGACTTCTTGCTTTGAATGACTGGTTAATTTCTTATGTAATGAACAGAATCTACTTTGTCATTAATTGGAATCTGTTCTGGGAGTGTCCTAGGTTGTTCCGTGCTGATGGCCTGCACCCCAGCAGCCTCGGAGTGGAACTCCTTTCAGACAACATCTCCAAGACGCTACACACCATGTGACTGTCTGCCGTAAGTACCCTTTCCAACATTTATCATAATCAACATTCAATTAATAATTCAGCACTTGTAGTAAATTCTATAGAGACTTTGTCTATTCCCTGAGCTAAACAAATACATTGGATATTTCAGAAAGTTTGTTTTAGTAACCTTACTAACTAATTAGATCATAGTAAATGCATATCTAGCACCTTTGACCTGAAGCTAGGACTATTAAACATTAGATCTCTTACGTCTAAGGCTCTTATTGTTAACGAAATCATCACTGATCAGGAATGTAATTTAATGTGTTTACCGGAAACTTGAATTAAACCAGACGAGTACATAGCATTAAATGAAGCCAGTCCTCCTGGATACAGTTATGTTCAACTAGTAGAGGAGGAGGTGTTGCACTCATCCATAGTCTAAATCTAAGTATCACATAAAAACCTAGTCATAAATTCAACTCTTTTGAAGTTCTTTATACCAGTATAACATATGTAGCCACAAAAAATAAGTTGATTCTGCTAATTATTATTTATAGACCCCTAGGGCCATATTCTGAATTCCTTAGTGAATTTGCAGATTTTATCTAAAACCTAGTTGTTTCTCTAGATAAAGCATTAATCGTTGGTGATTTTTAATTCATTTTGATAACCCGAAAGACCCACTGAGAACAGCGGTTGTGTCCATTTTATATTCAGTGGGGTCAATCAGAATGTAATAGGACCCACACATAGTGGTGGTCACACTCTTGACCTGATACTAACATACGGATTAAATATAGAAAATATTGTAATTTTCCCGCAGTCTGAAGTTGTCTCAGACTATTATCTTATCTTGTTCATAAAACGTACTGATCATAATATTTGCACCTCGCCTCGCTACCGAATTAGTAGTATTGAAGTATTAGTAGTACTTCCAAATAGCCTGGAAGGAGAGCCTCCTGAACTATAAACAATCTCTTAGTGATGCTAGAAAAGTCTCTCTCCACTATAATAGGAGATATAAAAAACAATTCGAGATTACTATTCAACACAGTAGCAAAATTAACTAGGAATAAAAGCACTACAGAAATAGGCACACAATCATTACATAGCAGCGATGATTTCATGAATTTTTTTAATTGGTAAAGTTAAAAATATTAGATGTGAAATTCAGGCTATTAAATTAAAACCAGACAGTTTTATAACTAATCCTGCAGATGATAATATAACAGATGTATCAGATCAATGTTTAGAATATTTTACTCCCCTGTGAGAGACCTAACTAGCTTCATTAATCTCTTCAGCAAAATCATCAACTTGCATAGTAGATCTTGTACCTACATTTTTCTTTAAACAGATTTGTCCTGGAGTAATTGAACCACTTCTAAATAATCAATTCTTCCCTTAGCACTTGCTATGTACCAGATCATTTAAATTAGCAGTTATTAAACCCCTGCTTAAAAAACCTGACCTTGATCCTTCAAAACTGTACAGCTATAGACCAATATCAAACCTCCCCCTTTTCTCCAAGATCTTAGAAAAGGTTGTAGCACAGCAGTTATGCTCATACTTACATAGGAACAACATTTCATGAAATGTATGTCAGAATTTAGACCTCATCATAGCACAGAGACAGCGTTAGTTAAAGTAGTAAACGACTTACTACTGGCCTCTGATCAGGGTTGTGTCTCGTTGCTTGTATTACTTGAACTTGGGGCAGCTTTTGATACTATAGATCATACTATTCTCCTTGATAGACTACAAAATGTTGTTGGCATTAAGGGAACAGTCCTCTCCTGGCTCAGGTCTTATTTGACTTATTTGAATGTTATCAGTTCGTAGATGTAAATGGCGAATTCTCCATGCATACTGAGGTTAAATTTGGTGTTCCACAAGGTTCTGTTTTAAGCCCACTGCTTTTTACTTTATATATGCTACCTCTGGGTTAAATTATTCATAAACCTGGAATTAGCTTCCACTGTTATGCTGATGATACACAGTTGTATGTTTCAACAAAGCCAGAGGACAGACAGCAGCTTAATAAAGTTGAGGAATGTGTAAAGGACAATAGACATTGGATGCTTATTAACTTCCTCTTACTTAATTCTGTTAAGAGAAAAGTACTTGGACAAAAGCACTAGGACCACATGTAGCTAGAAGTAAGCTTTCTGATTACACAGTAACTCCAGATGGTCTTTCCGTTTCGTCATGTACAGCAGTAAAAGACCTTGTAGTGATTATTGACTCCAGCCTATCATTTGATGCTCATGTAGATAATATTAATAGGATAGCCTTCTTTCATCTCAGAAATATATCTAAGATCATAAATATATTGTCACTACATGTTGCAGAAACATCAGTTTATGCTTTCGTCACCTCTAGACTAGATTACTGTAATGCCTTACTGTCTGGATGTTCCAGTAGGAGCATAAACAAACTCCAGTTAGTCCAGAATGCAGCTGCTAGAGTCCTAACTAGAACCAGAAAGTATGACCGCATCACCCCGATCTTATCCACACTGCATTGGCTCCCAGTGAAATCACGCATTAATTATAAAATACTACTATTAACTTATAAAGCACTAAACAGTCTCGCACCACAGTATCTAAGCGAACTTTTGGTCTTTTATGATCCGCCATGCCAACTTCAATCAAAAGGTGCATGCTATTTGTCGGTGCCTGGAATAGTGAAGACTACAGCAGGGGGAAGAGCTTTCTCTTACAAAAGCCCCACAGTTATGGAACAGCCTTCCAATTAGTGTTCAGGACTCAGACACAGTCTGTGTTTAAGTCTAGGCTTAAAACCTATTTGTTTACTCAAGCCTACCATGAATAGACTTTCTGTTATGCAAAGTACACAGTCTTAACAATCTCTTCACTCCCTCTCTCCTTCTGTTGAGCCACACATGATTTTATGAAGATACTAGAGATCCTGATCCTTTCTGCTCTCCGGACTTGCCTGATCCATTCTGATGCCCTACCTCTGGATGGAACTCTCATCGACTCCAATTCCAGATGGACACACTCACTGTGGTTGCTGGGACTATGGTTACTTCTAAGGCCCCAGGATTGCAATTACAACATGCAGTTTTGCACTCAGGTCTCCTTTGAACAGTGGACTAGTTCAACAAATGGATTTCAAAAACCATACAGACTTGTTAAAACCATAATGAACTTTCCTTTACTTTCACACTATCCGTTGTTACCCAGATGAGGATGGGTTCCCTTCTGAGTCTGGTTCCTCTCAAGGTTTCTTCCTCTTAACATCTTCGACATCTTAAGTGCAGACCATTAAAGAGTTTTTCCTCACCACTGTCACCACTAGCTCGCTCAATAGAGATAAATTCAAACCTGCTTTGTGAACATCTGTAAACATCTATTGTAAAAAGTGCTATACAAATAAAATTTGTACAGCTTTTGCTTTCTGGGATATCCATAAACCATTCTTTTTCAAACTCAGTATCTCTCCCTTTTTGCACTCGTGCTGTGCAATGGAGTGTAGAGGGTGGCATAAAATCAACACGCTTGTCCTTCATCTTATGTGCTGACACCATCAGGCGAGCACAGGCTCTAGGCTTGATTGTGCATGGTAAACATTGATAAACACAGAGCTCTGTTTCTTTAACAAACACAGTTCCCAAAGATGAGTCATCAGTTATTGTTACTCCCTGAGGTGAGGAGATCAAATTTAAGTGTAAAGCACACATTAAGTTCCTGCCCAGTAGATTTATTGGACATGAAGATGAAATTAGGAATTGTTGGGTTACTCTTTTCCCATTTTCACATTCACAAACTAGCGGTTCAGAGAAACGTTCTAATACTGAATGTCCTGTTACACCCATGGAGCACAGTGACCGTGAACTCATTGTCAGGGATTCTTTTAATTCGCAGTGTCTTATTACTGACTATGTTGCTCCTAAATCTACCAAAAATGTGACACTTTGCCCATTAATTACAAGAGCTGTACACGGTAACTGTGTAAAGGGAGAGGCATTATACTTTAAAGGGTTAAGGGTAATGACTGGTTCAGACATTTGTGAATTGTCAGTCTGACTAATGTTGGATGTACATGTATGTGTTTATGCCTGCTCTTTATGAGCTAACTCACAGTTTGGGTGTCTGTCACCTCTTCTGTTCCCACGTGCCTCACCCTTACTTTCCTCCTCCCCTTAGTTGGTTGCCTTGGTTCTACTCTGGACAGTCTCATGCAAAATGTCCAACTTTTCTGCAGATAAAACATGTGAAGTTGTAACTATGGGTGTTGCCACCTGGCCTTCCTTGTCCGCATCCTTTTTGTTTTCCTCTCCACCCTGGGCCTCTTCCTCTGCCTTCCATGGTTGTGTGCTGATTGCTTGCATCATGGTGAAAGAAGCTGTGTGAAGTCTTTCTTTCCTTTGCCTCTCGTAGGAGCTTCTCCGTGTGGATTGCATATCATCCTACCCGAGTCAGATTTCTGGTGTCACGGGTGATGCGTTGATGTTTTACGAGAGCAGCGATCTTTGGTTTCATACCATTTCATGAAGCTGTTTCTGAGATGTGCTTCCCATGCCATGACTTCGGCTTTTTGTCCATCTGCCAGTGCTACTGGCCTTTCCAGTTCTGAATTTGCATCATTGACTTCAGTGAGATGAGAGATACTGGGACACAGTCTGTGAATCTTGCCGGTGCACTTTGCTATTTTTGTCATGTCCATTCGCACAGGAAAGGTGTTCGTCAGCCTCTGCTGGAGCACCGCGCTTTGTGCTCTGTACCTTGCATTGACTCCATCGTCCCACTGTGGGTTGATCAGGTGGACATCGTTCTCTGGGAATTCACGTGAAACCTTGACCCAGTCCGTGCCAAGTTTCGCCATAAGCAGTCGTCGTAGTTCATGAGTGGTGGGTTTGAATTCTCTGCAGAATATCTGAAGTTCATCCACAAACATTTGTCCTCCTACTTAGTGGAGTGTCATCAGATGCGTCATGCTGCTCCTGATGTCCTCCAACGTCCAGGGTCTGTGAACTAGCACAGGGCGTCCTTCACCGGCCACTTCTAGCATTGGGGCATTTACCACGGCATGCACTGTCCCTTCTCTGTCCGATTTTCTTGGTCTGAAGCCCTCAGGCAGCAATGTTGTTGGTCCCTTCACTAGGGATCTCGTGTGTAACGCCACCGGTGAAGGTAGGACAGTTGGCACATAGTTTGTTGGGGGTTGGTGGCTCAGTTCGGATAGAGTGGCGTAAGCTGGGATGCTTCATTGTGAGGAAGTGCCTCTGGAACTGCAGGTTCCTCCTTCCTTACTGGCAGTGGGCATCTCAGTGAGGTGGAGTCCAGGTTGGGATCGGCTTTCTGCAATTTAGCACACTGAGAAACAAATGAGGGCTCTGCCTGATATTTTTTCTCTTATATGCCTCACGCTGCCATTCAGCAAATGCTTTCCAGTCTTCTAAAAACTGCACTTCGCTCATTGTTTTAGGGGTCTCTTAGTCTCTCCTTTGTCTCCAAATTAAATTGTTGTAAACTGTTGTTCTAACTGTGAGACTAAAACTACCTTTTCCTGGAAAACCACATTCTTTATTCCATACAGCATATTGGTTCAAACAGTGCTCTCCATAATTTACATGTATAAATGTGATATTTGGACACACATGAACAACCTGTGCCCTGGATGAATTGCTTGTCTCAATATTCTGGTTGTGAAAGGATAAAATTCAGGCACACGAGGGCTATCTGTAGTATATCACAGCCTGATCTGATTAAACCCAAATTATAAAAGGGAATGAAATTCCCAGTAATCAGGTACCGAGAAATATGAAATGTGTGGCTGAATCCTAGACATTGACAAAAAAATTCTAGTTTTGTTAACTCATACACCTTCAGAAAATGAAAATGTAAGAGCAAAATAAGAAATTACCTGTGAGGGTGAGTCCACATACAGCAATTTGGTAGGATTTAGTCCCCCCCCCCCCCCCCCTTTTTTTTTTTTTTTTTCCTCAGCAAAATTTACTTGTGCGTTAAATTTGCCAAATGTATCATGTACTGCTGATATGACTGAATGAGTCAATGGGGCATACCACTTGATGATAACTCGTCACAAAAATACTGCACCTCTTGCACTTCTTAAGTACTCTCTTTACTTATTTATTGCTCGAACCGGACTCTGCCCATTAGCAAATATTTTACCATTATCTCTCTCTCTCTCTCTCTCTCTCTCTTATTTATTTATTTATATTTATATTTATATATATATATATATATATATACATACACATACATACATACATACATACACACATATATATATATATATATAATATATATATTACACATACACATACACACACTAGGGATGCACCGAATGTTCGGCAACCGAAATTATTCGGTCGAAAATAGCAGAAAAAAGCATTTTCGGTGTTCGGTCGAACAAGTGAAAAGGCCAAATAAATTTGACCGAACAAGTAGCAAGCAGATAGCAGATAACAAATAGCAAGTAGCAACCAGAGTGAGACGCACGAATGTCACGACCTCGATGAGGGGGCGCGCGCATGCACGAGCTGTGGACACGTGAGTTTGTTTTGTTTTGTTTCTGTTCCGGAGCATGTTTGTCACGTCGCGAGATGTAAGGGAGTAGAGTATGGAAGCAGGTAAAGACCTATTTATTTAAGGACAGGCAGACAAATCCTATATCTACTATAATACTCTGCGAGGTGTACAGGGATGCAAGCGGTATATATCCCCAATATAATCAGCCGTATAGGACCCAATAGAACCATTTCCTGCACTCGTCAATGTACTTTTTAGTTGTAGGCTACAGAGTGTTACATTCTTTCAGCAGTCAGTTATAGGCCTAACATCAGCTATTCAAGGGGGGCTCAAAGATGACCACATAAAAATATTTTTATTTTACTAATTTATTTATTTAAAGTTATATTGTGCCTTGTTGGTAGCCTATGCCTGCTGGAATGAAAAAAAAATGTTAAGTGTTTAAATAAATATTTTGAAATTGTAGTTTTTGTAATTGACTTTTTTTCTTTGAAAAGCAAGACAAAACAGTAAAAATCACATTTTGACTATTTAATTCATGCAATGGTGAAAAAAATGGCAAAATAAATGGAAAAAACACGAAAAAACATGTTCAGTATTCGGCCTTCGGCTTTCGGATAAGTTTTTCATTATATTCGGCTTCGGCCAAGAATTTTCATTTCGGTGCATCCCTAATATATATACCCGTCGGTATATATCTTAGTTTTGACGCTGTGATCTAAGAAACACCAATATTGGTGCCGTCGCAGAGGCAAAGTTCCTCAAACTTCTTATAAGAAATCGCTCCATGTAATACTTCTCTCAATGTAATACGTGCATTTCAAATATCATTGACTCTCTTCCATACAGACAGCAATACACAATGACTTCATAAAATTCTAATTTACCTTAAGGCTGTTTCTAGAAGATTCCTACCAGTCAGTGGTAAGGCTGCATCGGTCTTTCGCTCTGCACAACAAAGGGCAAACCGCCTGCTTGTCAACACGACTTCAGGGTGAAACTTTTCCACGGGCATCCTTCGGTTTGCTTGTTGTCCAGAAAAGCTGAAAGACTCGCGCAGCCCAGCCAGGAGACACCAAATGTCGTGGAAATTAGACAACACTTGCAGACTCGTCCTCTGAGGTGAAAAGGTTTATTACAGAAAGATGGTTAATGCAGGATAGAATAATGAGGCGCTTGTGCTGAACATCTACTACATATGAAGGGCACTTCAGGGCACTTCTGTGTACCGATAAGGAGTAGTTTGAGGCAGTTAAAATAGGGCTTTGTTTCAGGGTTGAACCCTTAACAGAAAAACATATTTGTATCTCTGTAAGCAGATAAACATTCTGTACTAATCTAAATGATGTGACATGACTTTCTTTGACGTTATCCTCAGATGAACATGAAGAGAACAAGAACAAAACTATTACAAAGTAAAAATTAATAATTTCCTGCACACTGGGGCGCCTGTGACTTAGGTGGTAGAGCAGGTTGTCCACTAATCGTAGGGTTGGCGGTTCGACTCCCAGCCGACTCAAGAAGCGTCCTTGAGCAAGACACTGAACCCCGAGTTGCTCCTGATGGCAAGTTAGTGCCTTGCATGGCAGCTCTGCTACCATTCGTGCGTGTGTGTGAATAGGTGAATGAGACGCAGTGTAAAGTGTTTTGGATAAAAGCGCTATATAAATGCAGACCATTTACATTCCATCCCACGTTCCCCCCACAGGGAACAAATGTTCGTAATGCAAGTTGATTTCTGGCTAGCAAGATGTCAGACTCTAAGGATTTTGTATTTTGTCACAGAACCTTTTTCTAACTTGCAAAACTGGCTAGCTAGACAGCCATTGGCTCATCAACTTCTGTGCTGCACACTTTAGCTTGGCCAGTTCTGTGGGATTCTTGCTATTTTGTAAGAAATCTTAACCCAAGATATTAAGATTTAAACAAATTAGTTATTAAAATGACTGATCTGTGTCTTCTGTGAAATTTTGTGTAATTGTTCTTTCTTTGGATTATGAGGAGTATATGTAATATTTTATGCTGCTCCCTAAATGCATGTATAGTAATACACAAAAACATGCTGGTGCTAAATGTTAGTAATATATCTGCTGTTTGTGCCCAGTGTGGTATCTTTTACTGTATTGTACACCAGTTAACATACAGTTGAGTCAAAGAACAAATTTCAGTGAAGAAGGCTGAAATTCTACAGATTAACATGATAAACCAGATCTTAATTTAGGTTTGTTTTTTTAAATGATTATCAACATCGTCACAAGTAGGAGGTGTAGGCAGAGACGAATGCAAGTGCAGATTAGATTTTAATATAAATACAAACAAAACCAGACCTTTAGAACAAGTGGCAACAACATTAAGGTGAGGAATAAACATAAGACAAGGATCATAACAGAGCAACATGAAACAATAGCAAGTTGAGACAAACAAGACAAAAGTGCAGTGCAAACTGTGGCTATACATACACTTAGTGCTCGTTAACAAGAATGAGATTCAGGTGCAGGTGGTCATGTGACAATGATGCCATGAGGTGCAGTGACTGCTGGGAACTGTAGTCCGGAGTTCCTTCCAGCATGTCCATGACAAACATGCAGAAGCAAGTAATAAAGTAGTTAATCTCTTAATAAATATTAAAGGTATTCAAAAACAGTTGAACAGGACATAATATATTAAATACACATAAAAGGCAAAAAAATATTTTAAGTGTTTTCTCCCTATTCCAATCCCCTGCTTAATATTGATCAGACAATGATACCAAATAAACCTTTTAAATTTGTCTGAAATCAGTTTAATTACTTGTGAGAAGTGTGTAATATTAAGTGAATATAGAGTTGGGGGAAAAATAGAACCATGTAAACAAAAGCATCTGTTTTCATATGAGTGAAACATTCCACAACATGTCTATTGAATTAAGGTCAGGATTTTGACTTGGCCATTCTAAAACATTAACTTTATTCTTCTTTAACCATTCTTTGGTAGAACGACTTGTCTGTTTAGGGTCGTTGTCTTGCTGCATGACCCACTTTCTGTTGAGATTCAGATCATAGATAGATGTCCTTACATTTTCTTTTAGAATTCACAGGTATAATTCAGAATTCATTGTTCCATCAATGATGGCAAACCATCCTGGCCCAGATTCGGTGAAATAGGCCGAAACCACAATACTACAAATAGCATGTTTCAGAGATGGGTTAAGGTTATTATGCTGGAATGAAGTATTTTCCTTTCTCCAAACATAACCATTCTCATTTAAATCAAAAATTTATATTTTGGTCTCATCTGTCCACAAAACACTATTCCAGTACCCTTCTGGTTTGTCCACATGATCTTTAGCAAACTGCAGAAGGGCAGCAGTAATCTTTTTGCAGTTCTTTCTCCTTGCAATTCTGCCATGCACACCATTGTTGTTCAATGTTCTGGTGGTGGACTCATGAACTATCTCAGACTTGGATAGATCCCTGTTCTTTAAATAAATTATTGTCATGCATTGATTGAAATCACCTTACTCTAATTTCACCTTCAAATTAACTGCTAATCCTAGAGATTCACATACTTTTGCCACTCATAGATGTGTAAGATTGGATCATTTTCCTCAATAAATAAATGACCAAGTATAATGCTTCTGTCTAATTTGTTTAACTGGATTCTCTTTGTCTGCTGTTAGGACCCGTGTGGAAATCTGATGATGTTTCAGGTCATATTTATGCAGAAATATAGAAAATTCTAAATATTACAGCACTGTTATATTTATTATTTTTATTCTTGATGGTCAAGTTTATCTTTCTTTGTATTATAACTGATAGTCAAGTTTATTTTAACTTTGGCTTTCAACTAACTGTTCATGTGTTGTTCATGCAGAGAAATGCAAATTTCCAGATGAAAAAATGGTTGTGTTTCACTGTCACAATTACTAGCTTGTTTGTTATATACTTTATCAAAGTTTAAATATGTCACCAACAAACAGAAAATGTTAATTCGGCATATTGACTTTTTTTCCTTTTTTTATTTTTTATATTATATTATGGTTGTTTGACAGTACATTGCCAACTGTATACCTGTTTTATACTTGTTCTTATGTGTTTTAAATAAAAACATCTGAAACAATTTCTGTCTCTCTTGTCTGCATATGGGGAGATTAAGCATGAAACAAAGTAATCGATAAAACAATGGCGTAATGGGGGAACAAGCATGAAACAAATTCACTTTCTAAAATGTATCCATTTCATTTAAACTGTATTTGATCAAATGAAGTTGGACCACCTCAATTACATCTCATTGCATGAATCAGGTTTTATGAGTTGGGGCCATACATATTTATTGGATTTTCATCCAATAAATGTGTATAGCCCCAACTCATAAAAACTAAACTAAACTATCAATCCTGCCCTCAGTTAAATTGTGTTAATTCAATTAGTTATTTTTTTGAGTGTACAATTTTGATGGAGACTACAAAGCTTTTCTGTAACTCACTTTGGATAAGGGCTTCTACTAAAATTCTGTAAATGTAAACAGAAGAGTGTGTGTGTGTGTGTGTGTGTGTGTGTGTGTGCGCGTGCACGTGTGTGCGTGTGTGTGTGCGTATACACGCAGAGCCAAACCTAGATCATATGGGGGCCCCAGGCAAAATAAATGCCTTGGGCCCTTCTGACAGATTTATATGTCTTCATGTTACCCAGAGATATTGTTAGGACCCTTTACTTCCGTGGAGCAATCGCAGTAGATGCATGTTTTGAAGACTTCATTTCTTTATTGAAACAATAAAGCCTCTGCTGAGCTGGAATGAAAACCTGCACTCGTACTGGCCCTTTGCCGATAAGATTACACACCCCTGTTCTAGAGCCTGCTCTTTGGTTTGTTTGTGTGCATATGTGCGGTAGGGAGAGAGTGCAAGAGAGATTCTTTGAACCAATTCAGCATAAAATACAAGTTGCAACAGCCTGAGTTAAGTCCATAGGTGTCCAACAAAGGCATAGGCTTGCCAAAATCTCCATCTGTGTACCCTTGAGCAGTTGCATTATTTTTCGCAGTGTGGAGAAAATGAGAAATCTGAATATTGTTTAAGAAGGATTATTTTAATGACTTTGTTTCACATACACATTTCTCTGAAAGTAGGCCATTGTAGAGTAAAATAAAAAAAATGGAACCCATGTAAAAGGAAAGAGAGCAGACGATGATGTTGATAAGCTTTTTTTAGTGAAAGGGGTATGTGGTAAATGTTTTAGAAAAATGTTTTAGAAAAATGCTACATTCACATAATTCACATATCTAGATTTGTGGTTGTCTTTGAAAACACCCAGATGTCGCTTCAGCAGAAACCATCTAAAAATTATGTAATTTTTTTTGTTTTATCCCCACTGCCTATAATATACTTCACTGTAAAACCGGATAGGTCATTTAACTCAAAAAATTTGAGGAAACTAAAATTATTAACTTGATAAATCAATTTCTTTAAGCCAAATACACTTAAATATAACAAAAATTTTACTCAAACTTTGTCATTTAAAATTAATTTTTTGTTATATTTAAGTGTATTTGGCTTAAAGAAATTGATCTATCAACTTAAAATATTTTGAGGTCATTAGTTTCCTAAATTTTTTTGTTAAATGAACTTATCCGGTTTTACAGTCTTTGGCATCTCTAATTCAATAAAACATACATTTATTTTACCAAAGTAACGAGATAATATTTTCATTCATGTTACTTTATAATCTTGACTTGGCTTAGCTAGTTTAACAAAAAGCAGTGTTGAACATATCTAAAAACTAGCTTAAAATCTCTACAACCTTGTGCTTTTCTCATGATTTAATCACGTTTTTGGATAGTAACATGCCATAGTGAAGCAGACATTAATCTAATCAATTCAATTTGTGATGAGATACTGACTGTCAAAATGTCTATAAAGAGAAAAGCACTTACAAACTCTGTACAGACGACATTGGACAATGACATTTTTTAATGTTTCAATGATAGCTGGAAAATACTTGAGCAATTGTACTTTGTTAGTTTTCCTCAATCCTGTTTTGGAAGATTTGTACTTTGCTGAAGTATTATTGAAATTGAATACCTGTACTCCTACTCAGATATATTTCTTTTGGAAAATTACTTTTTACTTGTTCTCATTTGCCTACCACATAAAAATGACATTTTAAATATAAAATATATCTTTAAAATTTACCATAAAATCTAAATAATTATATTATGTATAACTTTTTGTAAATTATGTAAAGTCATAGCATTTTAAATTGGGAAATGTAGTCAATTCAGGAAGACCTGTAGTGTTCAGAACTATACTGTAGTGTTCAGAATACAGTACTGTGCAAATGGCATAGGCGCATGTAAGAAATGGTTTAAAGCAAAGATTCCTTGAAAAAATAATTAAACAAACATTCTCAACATTAAAAGCACTAAACTAAACAAAGTGAATATTTGTATTGGCTGGTACGTTTTTCTAAGCATCTTGGAGAATCTGTCACAGATCCTAATTTCTCGCCTGTCCACATTGTCCGTAGACAATCTCCTGCTTCATGCCGATAGTGTGCGCGTTGAGAGCTATTACCTGAAGTGCGACTTAAGATGGTGCAAGATGACGAACAGTATCTCAAAGTGGTAAATACAGCATTATTAATTAATATGTACATAATTGCATTTGTATAATTTGCACAAATATATTAATTTTACCATTGTCATTTAAAAGATATTAGAGCTTTGAGTCTTGACTGACTGAGGTACCATTTGATACCAAACGTAAGTAAATAAGTATATGTAGCTAATGCACAAAATGAAAATATACTGGTAAACAGTAGTGAACATTTACAATCAACACAACACATGTTTTTTTTTTGGGGGGGGGATCAATGTTCTCTCTGACTTTCATCTACCACCTGCTGCTGGTGATGGTGCTGGTGAAGTGCATTCTTTTACACTAAAGTCATACAATCAATAGTAAATTATTATAGACTGTAGCTAATTTTGGCTGCCCCAGTTTATCCCATGACTTAGACAGGAAAACGAGCAACATCCTGAAATAACTGCAAAGAATTCAATGCTGAGGGTCTGTTAGAACAGTTTACAGCAAAACAAGACATGGCTTTGCTACAGAACTGTCAAGAGCTTTAGGTGCAATTTGGAAAGTGTTTGTGCATTCATGAGGCTCGACTGTCATCTCCAGATATTTTCCACCATGCCCTTTTAATTGTCGTCAAATAATTCCTATAAAATGGTAATTGTAAAGAAAAATACTAGGGGAGATATCAAGGTCAACTGAACACTGTTCCTGAAAATAATTTGTGGAAATGAAAGACTTGTGTTCCATTCACTAACATGGAAATGGGTGGAGTTAAAAATTGTAGTGCAGCCAGCCACTAAAGGGCATCAGAGACATCTTGGCATCACTCTTAAACCCCTGTTATGACATCCACCCATATATATATATATATATATATATATATATATATATATATATATATATACACACACACACACACATTGGTATTACCTGACAACCAACATTCCTATGTTTTTGTCTGAAAAGTCATCCATTACTTAATATATTACTAAATTTACTGACATATAAAAATTTCTGTAACATTTAACTTACAAAAAAAAAAATTAGAAATCTAAAAGGTTGTTTGTCTCGTCCAACAATGCAGAAGTCCTAAAATAAATAACTAATACAACTTTCCGTGTTAAAAAAAATAGGGTGCCTATTATTTTTGCACAGTACGGTACAAGAAAACACATTGAAGCAATCTTGTTTAAATGATTTTATCTATAATGTTAATTAACCTCTGCTAGAAATAACGTCAGATTGTATATGTTGCCTTACAAATCATCTGAAATATAATTATTCTACTATTATACTAGTCTTGCTTGCTTAGACATACTGACATTTTTTTCCACCCCACTGTTACTGTATATTAGTTTTCTGGCCAACCCTTTTGAACACTTTTTTTTATAGGGGGAAGACCAGAAAGCCTGAGAAAGTGGAATATTTCCAGCCTCCCATCAAATTACCCCGCTCCAATTTAAGGTAGGCCTTGTCACCCCTCTCCATGATCACCAATCCAGCATTAGTGGCTGCCTCTCTGGTTACATCTTGGTCACCAGCAAAGGCAGAAATCATTGGCCATCCATTAAGCATCAAGCTCACCTACAATAGATAAACAGTAGAAAAAAATTCCCTTAATAATAAATTCTCCTATATAAAAGTTTATAATAACTCTGCTTTTATGGTAAAGCAATAATTGCATATTAAGGATATACCTGTATGGTTTGTCTGTTGTAAGCTTTCACTACATGGAAGTTAAAGCTGTACACCCCTCTCCTTGGGGCCAAAAAGACACTGCTTTCCTGGTCAAAATGACCACCCACATTCACCAAGATCTGTGGAGAAGACTAGGCAGTAGTACACACATGGTACAAAAAGACTGGCAAATTAGCTTCTGATTATTTCTGTGTTTACCTGGTCAAAGTAGATGATCATGGTACGGTTGCTCATATCTGTGGGTTCATGGTTGGTTTGGCGAGTGGCAGAGAAGGCCACTCGACCAGTGCCTGAGCGTACAGACATGCCCAATGCATTATTTGCTGGTTCTGAAGATGGTGTTGAGTCACAGACCACTAAACATTTACCTTCCAGTACAATAGGCTCAGTGTCATTCTGACTTGTAACCAACAAGGGATACCACAGCAGAATTAAGCCCAGAAGAAGAGTGGGCACTCCCGTGGATAGACAACCTAACACTGTATGCATGCTCTTAAATGGTGTTTAAGTATATATGTTAATCCACTTAATACACCGGTAATAACTAGGTGAAAATTTTTAAATAACCAAAAAGGCTAAAATGCTTCTCTCTTCCTCTTGTCTCCCACTTCAATCAATGTTTTATGTTGTTGTTTTTTTAAAAAGCAACTATTGTGATGTTTATATGTTTACATGGAGATTTTTAAAGTGGAATTAAATTTGAGAGTCATCATCAAGGGATCTGCAGGAAAGTAAAGAGAAAATTAGAAGATTGAGATTAGAACGAGGTCTTGGTCAGCAGAAAAGTTGCCGTGTCAACCAACAGGTAATATTATAAGAGGTAGAAGAAGAAGAAACATTTTTCATCATCAGGTAACATATTGGATTACTGTCAACATAGGGAAACAGAATCCAAGAGGGAGTGCATGCCAGGAGGAGAAAAAGGAACAACTCCACTGAGTGACCATCTGTCTTTCACACGCTTCCTCTCCCTCCTGATGTTCCATAACATGCACCCACCAACATACAGCATCCATCCCCATTCCCATTCCTCCAGCATATTATTTGAATGGTATCTCTCCAGTTTCTAAGCATACGCTATATACACTACTTATAGGCAGTTTTAATATGCAAAAAAATTAAATTGACAAACAAGCTACCATAATATATAAGTGCAGACCATTTACCATAATGCAATCAAGTTTCAATAAACAACTACCACTATTTGGATACCTTTTCTCATGATTATTTATTATTTTTTATTATTATTTACAAACTGACAGTTTCAACAAATTAATAAAAATATTTGAACACCATATATGTATATGTAAACATATATAATACGTTTTAACACATTTCTCCCTTTTTAATAATTGTTACTCTACAATTATACAGATTACCACATTCAAATTAAACCACCAAATTACATTTTATTCCCTTTATTCCTTTTTCCCTATCAAATAACCATGGTTGTCCACTATCAATATCTCTGAAATATAGAATGTTTCAAAGTTATTGCTTAGTAATTGAAAGAGAGTAAGTCACCTGTCTGACGTAGCCATTTCTCTTCTGCAGTACAGGACAAGGCAAGAAGAGACTAGAAAAGCCATGAAGCATATGACTCCTGCCTTATTTATCCCATCTACCAAAGACCCTCCCTTTAGCACAGCCCATTCACAGCAAATCTCTCTCTGTTTCTCTCTCTTCTTCTCGCTTTCTCATTTATGTATCAGATTTAAAATGTGGGAAGATCTGTTAAAACAGATTTTGAAATCATTATAATGACAACAATAATTTTATATATGGGAATTGTCAGTCTAAAGGACAACACACTAAATATAACATTTATTAACATAGAAGATAAAAAATGTAATTGTATGAAACTCCTCACTATTGTTTTATATAATATTTGTGCAATTTAGATGCTCTCTGCATATTTTGAATTGAAATCTGGTTCCTGCCTGATCTTTCATGTTGGTATGTGTTAATAGATTCTATCCAAATATGGAAGTACAGTGTTCAGTTGGGTGTTTTACAAATGAACAGTGTCATAAACAGAGTTGTGGTGGTGTTTCTCCTGTGATAAAAGCAGTAAGTGACTACAGCTCAGAAGTCACTTTCTGCTTTTATCACAGGAGAAACAACATCACAGCTCTTTCTAATCCCCATAAAAAAAAGAGTCGTCTCAAACCTGAAACGTTCTGCATGCACACTATACTTACCTAGGTACCCCCTAAAAAAACTTCAAACCCTTCCCATAATAAATTAACCCTAAATGTGGAACTGTGAGCAATCTTGAGCATTACATTTGGACTTAAGTTTAAGTCTACGGAACATTAATGTGCAAAATGTTTATATTTGCCTAGAATAAAAATACAAACACAAAGTGATTCCCTCATGCACTCTGTTCTACTGGCCCAACATGGTCCATACCCATTCAGTCGAAGGGGACCCTGATCAATGGATGGTGGTGCAAATGCACTTTGGGGGGCTTTTTACAGTGGATGACCTTGGCTCAGGTGATAGAGTGGGTTGTCCATTAGTCATAGGGATGGCAGTTTGATTCCCGGCCCACGTGTCTCCACATGTCAAAGTGTCTGTTTGCCAAGTTGCTCTTGATGCCAGGCTAGCACCTTGCATGGCTCAAGGGACTTTATGATGTCTTAGAGGGGAAGCTTCCATGGTGCCTTAATCCTGGGTTTCTGTACCACTGTGGTACACATATTGTGTATGGGTGAGGAAGAAAACTCAGGAGGCAGGTGGAATTTCAGCAGAGCTCTGGGCTCACTTTTATCTGTTAGCAGCTTTTCAGAACACCTTCAAAAACTCAACAAAAAAAAAACAACTAACTAACAGAAATGCAACTGAGGGCAAAGGGCAACTTGACATGATAAAAACAGGCTCCAGTAAGTTTGTCTAAAAAGTTTCGTTTGCACCAAGCTATCCATAGGACTGCTTAAGATGAGGGAGATTTTAGCTTTTATAGATTAACAGGCAGAATTCACAGTACACATGCAGGAGGTGCAGCAGTGCTCTACCAACTCAGGTCGGTATGAGCCTCCACCAACTTTCCTCAAATTCTGACTATTCCCAAATTCTGGTTGTCCAACTGAAGGGACCTACTCCCACCATTGTAGCAGAGATTTATAGACCTCCCAAGCCTTCTGCTATATTCCATACTGAACTCACTTCTATTTTAACAAGTTTGTGTGCTACGTCCCCAAACGTTATTTTAATGGGAGATTTGAATATCTATTTTGATAACCCCACTAGCACACTTTATAAGAATTTTAATTTCCTCTTGGATAGTTTTGACGTTAATCAGTTTGTTGGGTTCCCTACACACAATAAAGATAACATATTAGATTTAGTTTGTTGTTTGTTGTGTCTTACTATGTAATTTTAGTGCGACTGTATTCCCCATTTCTGACCACAAGCTTGTCACGTTTGATGCCACAGTTTTCCAATCAAAATCTAAACTTAATCACCATATATCCTTTCATAATATTAAAAATGTTTACCCTGGTGACCTGAATAGATTAATTATTAATTCTGTTAACTCCATTAGCCACTCCTCCTCCACCTTGGACCTGGTAAATCACTATAATGACAGTCTATCCCTTATACTGGATACCTTGGCCCCCCTGAAAACCCATACAGTCTCATTTCTTCACTCCTCTCCATGGTATACCTCCGAGCTTCGACAGCAAAAAGCCTTCATTTAGAGTGGTTGTTTAAAAAAACTGGACTTACTATACATAAGATGTACTCTGATCACCTGATATCTTATAAGAATGCACTCAGTGCTGCCAAATCATCCTACTATGCTAAATTTTTTAGTTCTGGACAAAGTAATACACAGACCTTATACTCCATTGTCAACAAACTTCTTAAATCTCCAGAAATTACTTCTTCTCATTTCAACATCACCAGTGAATGTTCTGCTTTTCTGAAATTCTATCTAAAATCACTAACATTCATCAACAACTGGCTTCTTCTACTTCTCTGATGAGCTATTTGCCTCATGGAATACACTACTGCCCTCCACCATTCTCTCAGCCTTCAAACCTTCAACAGTCGAGGATATCAAGGAACTCATTACCAAGTCCAAGTCATCTACTTGCTCACTGGATTCCCTTCCTACCACGCTACGTAAAGCCTGCCTTCCTTCAATTTCTCCTATTATGACATCTATAATTAACTCTTCACTGTTGACTGCCACTATTCCCTACTTGGTAAAGATTGCTTCCATTGCACCAATTCTGAAAAGAACTGGTGCAGAGCCTCATGATTTTAATAATTACCGGCCCAATTCTAACCATCCAAAATCTTTGAACAGACAGTGGCATCTCAGCTCCAGGCTCACCTGCAAAACAGTAATATTTACGAGCCATTTCAATCTGGTTTCCGTCCCACACAGCACTGAAACAGCCTTTGTTAAAATCACCAATGACCTCCTTTGTGCTGCTGACTCTGGCCTTCTGACCATTCTCATCCTCCACGACCTCATTGTCACCTTTGATATCATCTACCATTCACTATTATTGGAGCGCCTGGCTGACATTGGGGTTAACAGAACTGCACTTCTCTGGTTTTCATCCTACTTCAAACAGTTTGTTCAGGTCAAGAACGTCCAGTCAGAATCAGCCTTGGTTAGTCAGGGTGTCCCACAGGGATCGTTGCTGGGACCACTCATCTTTATCATGTAACTTTTACATGTAACTTTTACCCCCCCCCCCCCCCACACACACACACACTCTCCAAATCTCACCCTTTCGCTATTACCATTGACAACAGCACAGTTAACATTTCCTCTAAAACAAAGAGCCTTGGTGTTTATTTGACAGTTTACTCTCTCTTGGTCCTCACATAAATAACGTATCACTTATTGCCTTCTTCCACCTTCGCAATATTGCTAGACCCCGCCCTTCCCTCTCACAATCACAGCACTCAAGTACAGTACTTGTTCATGCTCTGGTAACATCCTGTATTGACTAATGTAATGCCATCCTTTTTGACTTATCTGATAAACTTCTCCACCTGCTCCAAATTATTCAAAACTCAGCTGCAAGAATTATTACCCACATATTACACCCTACCTTATTCAGCTCCACTGGCTCCCTGTCCACCAACGAGTTCCCTATAAAATTCTACTGCTCACATTCAAAACCATTCATAATCTGGCTCCCTCCTATCTCTCACATCTTCTTCATCCTTATACCACTACCCGTTCTCTTTCTCATCAGCTTCTCTAGTCACTGTTCCAGCTTTTAAACTCAGCACTATGAATGCCAGAGCTTTCAGTTGCTCTGCACCCAAACTCTGGAACTCACTCCCACTGCATATTCGTCAGCTGGACTCTATTGCACAGTTCAAATCCCAGATTAAAACACATTTGTTCAAATTAGATCATTCATTATAATAAACTCATCTATATTAATGCTCCATCTTTTTTTATTTTGTGTATCTATTGTAACTATGCTGTTCTTATTGTATGCTGTCTTTCTGTAAAGTGTCCTTGTGTGTTATGAAAGGCGGCAACAAATAAAATTAATTATTATTACTATTATTGTCATTAAGATCAGAGAGTTGTCTATTTGAGAAAAGCAAGCCATTTTGAAGCTGAGAACTGGCAAAAAATCAAACAGAGACATTGCACAAACATTGGGCATAGCCAATACAACAATTTGGAATGTCCTGAAAAAGAAAGAATCCACTGGTGTACTGAGCAACAGACACCAAATGTGTCAGCCAAGGAAAACAACGACAACAGTGGATGACACAAACATTGTGAGAGCTGTGAAAAAAACTGAAAAAACAACAGTCAGTGGCGTCAGTAATAATCTTCACAGGGCTCAGGTGAAGGTATCACAATCGCATATCACAATCGAGAACAGAAATATAGCACTAGCTGCGTTTACATGGACAACAATAATCCACTCTTAATCCGATTAAGACCATACTTTGATTAAGAAACTACCATGTAAACAGCAATTTTTACTTACCTTAATCTAATTAAGGTCATAATCGAAGTAAGCAATAATCTAATTAAGACAGGTGGAGTACTCCTGTTTTAGTCGCATTATGGATGTGTATTACAGACATGTAAACACCTTAATCACATTAAGGTGTTTACATGAGTCGCTTTTAGAATACTCCTGTCATGTTCCCGTTTTACATGTTTTAGAACATAATTAGATTAACAGCGCTCGTCATTACGTCACCGCGCCATGCCGTCCAACGTCCCTCCAGAATTTCACGTATCAACATACAGTTGGTCTTCGTTATGGTACCATATACATTTTTGGGTGTTTTTATAAAAAATTTTTACAAACGCTTTAAATGCAGTTAATTATTTGTCATGCTATACGTGCAAATAGACAACTGCTTGAAGCGGTGGGTGTGTGCCAAATCGCGTACTTACTGTCTATATAGTAGCCGAGATACATGTATTTTTCCCCACTACAGGCCTATAGTAGGTAAGTATGCGGTTTGGGACGCGGCCGAATTCTCTTGTTCGCCGTAAAACGTAAAACTGCCGTGTGTGATCGTGTCCTGTCGCAAAATGCAGTGAAAACTCTCACACGACGTTCATAATGTGATTAAGGTGTTTACATGTCTGTAATACACGTCCATAATGCGACTAAAACAGGAGTACTCCACCTGTCTTAATTAGATTATTGCTTACTTCGATTATGACCTTAATTAGATTCAGGTAAGTAAAAATTACTGTTTACATGGTAGTTTCTTAATCAAAGTATGGTTTTAATCAGATTAAGAGTGGATTATTGTTGTCCATGTAAACGCAGCTAATGATTCGCAGGCTTGATGCAGTGTTTGCAATCAAGGTATATGCGACCAAATATTAAAGGGTCATGAAATCCCCCTCTCTTTCATCTCAAGTCTACCTCACAATCTTTTTGAAGAATGCAACTTAATTGGATGGCTGTGAGAAGAAGGGCAGGGAGTGGGCGTGACAGGGCAAGGCAGGGGAGGAAGACGGGGGCGAGCAACTGTCATCTGTCAGTGGCCCATGCCAACTCTCAAAATCAGGGGTAAAGTGTGAGGAATTGTAAGATTTTCATAGCTGGCAAAATTAAAGTCTAACTAAATACATTGACTACTGGTGTAAGATTGTATGAAACTGAATGACGTGCGTGTGTGTGTGTTTGTGTGTGTGTGTTGAGCTCTGCACTTCCTGATCAGTGATGCTACAGAAGACCCAGCAGGGGGTGCTGTTTACTTCCTTGTCATTCTCTCTCTCTCTCTCTCTCTCTCTCTCTCTCTCTCTAAATCAGGGGCGTGTGCGTGAGTGTGTGATGAGAGAGAGAGACACTAGTTTAGTTTTCTTTCTGAGATTTAATGCATCTTGTAGCCAGTAGATTAAGTCATTTGATCCTTGCAAACAGAAGCTTATTTTTTAATGTCATAATTATAGTTGGATAATCAGCGAAGAACTTTTAGCACATTTTTCATTTTAAGTAGATTGTACATTAGATAGTACATTGTTTATTGGATATCTTTTTCTTTTTTTGTGTGTATTTTCATTGTGGGACATAATAAGGGAATAATACCCCACTGAAAGGACCCATCAAGACTGGAACATGGAGATACTTTCAACTTTGAAGTGATTTATCTGTACAGTGTTCTCAACCATCCTTGGCACAGACTGCAGATATTGCAGCAGTTATAGCTGCACGCTCTACGGAGCCCCTAAATGGACATGGTGGTGGAAAAAATTTGGGATGGGAGAAAAAAATAACCTACCTGTTGTGTTCTCTCGCGAAACCTGTGTTCTCGCGAGAGACTTCTGTGTGGTGGTTCGCGCTTGTATCTTCACAGCATCACTTGAGTCATTTTTTCGTCAAGACAATGCTCTTTCGCGTAATATCCTTTTCAGGTGTCTTTCACTTATGTCAAAACCATGCCTCGAACTACGCACAGACCGTATTTCTTTATATTTGAGTCCAAGTTCAAAATAAAACTCTACCCACGGGAAAATAAACAGGAAGTGTTTGACCGAACTCATAAGAGGTTTTGCAAGGGAACGCAAAAGTTTTTCGGGGGAATGCAAAAGTTTTGTGAGAGAACGCAAAAGCTTCAAAAAAAAAAAAAATTCTCCCATCCCAAATTTTTTCCACCACCATATCCCTTTAGGGGCTTCGTAGCATACAGATTGGAAAGCGGGAAAACTTGTACCATCTACACCGATTCCACATACGACTACAATGTTTGCCACATGTATGCTGCCATATGGGCCTCAATAGGCTTCTGCATTGCTGAAGACACGCCCATAGCACATCTGAATGAAATCCAAGAAAATTGCCAGCGATTAATGAACCTTCTCACTTAGCATTTGTGAAATGTGCTGCACTGGAGCTGATTTTCCCACAAGAGGTAATACTGCTGCGAAATAAGCTGTTTAGGCCGCTGCTAGACATAAATCTCTGCTTGAAATGATTGCAAAAACTAAAAATCTGACACTGCCCAGCTACCTGGATCTGTCAATCCAAGGCTTAATTGACCTACAACAGTCAGCCAGCCCAGGGGATATGTCGATGTGTACAGAGGGGGGTTTATAACAAACAAACAGACCTGTTTCGTAGCATAGTGCCAGGGACAGTGTCAGCACTAGTGAAATTGTATATTGAACAATATTGGTTTTCAACTTATTTGCAACCCATGATTGACAATTTCATTGCTAACTGTAATATCTCCAGAAAATACAACATACATAGGTCATTTCAGCTCCAATTATTACACACCCCTAGTCCCTGAGGCCAATTTGAATCTACGTAGAATTTATTGACATGACAGAGGGGAAGGCAGGGAAAAGGTACTGTCTAGTGGTGGTAGACAGATTTTCTAGGTGAATAGAAGCCTTTCCATCCAACCACGTGATGCACAGTCAGTTGCTAAATGTTTAGCAAGGGAAGTAATTCAAAGACAGTGGAAGCAATTTTGTAAACAGCATAATTAGCTGCCTAACAAAACAACTGGGCATTAAACATAAGCTCTCCTATGTGTATCACCCATAATCTGCACAACTATTAGAAAGAGCAAATGGAACAATTAAATCCAAATTGGCAAAAACTTGTCAGGACACTGGGTTGAATTGCTGCATTACCCCTTGTCCTGATAAGTATGAGATGCTCAAGAAACTGTAGCACACATTTGACCCCAGATAAAATGTTTACTGGAAGACCAATCCTAGATAGCAAAATTGCTGTGGCCCAGATCCGGCCCACACTTAACACTTCCAGCCCACACATCCGGCCCACACATCTGGCCCACATACTGCGTGAAATAGTGGCACTTGGTGGTCCGCCCCTGTTTGCTACATTTGGGCCACAAACAAGCCATCACAATGGCGCATGGGCCACATTTTTGCCAAAGGTGACACACATTTGTTTGGTGATATTTGGGCCATATTCAATATTTACCACATGGGCCGCTTTAGGGTCACATCCAGATTACACATTGCTGTGAGCACCGCATCTTGTGATTTGAGATATTTGGGCCATATTAGCTATTTTACACGTGGGCCACCGGCTCATATCCATTTTCTCCGGGCCAAAAGAAGGCCAGCAGTGCCGCATCACTGCCTGAAGTGGCCCACATCCGGATCTGGGATGCCCATCCCCTACTCACAACCAGAATATCTAGGCCCACAGCTGGAACAACTGGAGAATGAGATGTTGAACTACTTGAAAGTACTAGCCAGATGATTGGGTCTACATGAAGGTACCCAAACAAAAGTGGGTTGAGCCAAGAGTTGAAGGATCATACAAGGTAATTCTAGCAACGGCTACAGCAGTTAAGGTAGACAGACTGAACCTGTGGATCTATATCAGCCACTCCAGCCCAGCCGAAGAGCCTGGTTGGTCTATGATTTGAGGTAATTGAGCACCTAAAGACAAGTAATCTTTCCAGCTTAAGTCAAAAAAATTTCATAGACAGAGGGTTTGTAGATGTCAGAAAGTAATCAAACTTTATTGAAACAACAAAGTGAGACAGTCTGCAGAAAGTCTGAATTATGCAAACACACACAGCTCTTTTTATACCTTTCTGCACAGTGTACTCATTTTATGCAGGGTTTTGCCTTTCCTCATTAAAAACAGACCAATCTACTTCACCACAATTAATTATTCATGTCTAAATGTTATCTTAAATTTGTGAAGCATGCACAGTCAGTTGTTTTTCTTGAAAAGGTTTTATGAGGACAAATTTTCTTTTAAAAAAAATGTTTCACTCAGATAGAGTCTGTTTTTTGTTTCTCTCTGACCAACACTCCCTTGTCTCAATGAGCTTCTGTCTGTTTCTATCTGCCGTCCTAGCTGATATCTACCTACCTTCCTGAGGCCCTAGCCTAACTCGTTAATTGGTATCTGGACTCAAGGTTGTTTACTTACAAAAGCAGTTTTCAGCAAATATCTAATGCCAATTTATTGTTGTGCAGAACGGTGCAGGCTGATACAGAAAAACAAAAACATTGTACAGTAAGACACAGAATTCATTAACTCAATACAAACTTAGAATATAACTCGATCAGAAAGTGTTCTATGGATTTAGATTATGCTTCTGAATAATGATTATACATATAGATTATGCTTGTTAACTAATATTGATTATTAGATTATGCATGCGTAATAATTCTAAATATTGGTTATACATATTGATTGTACATATATTATTAACATATCCAAATGTTATTTACACATATTGAATACACTTCATCAATATTTTCTATACTAGTAACCTATCTACATGGTGTAAAATCACAAGGGGCAAAAGGATACGAATGAAACATACGTTGCATTTGACCAAGTGACTGTATTTTGTATTTTCATGACGAGGAACAAAATCTTTACTACAAACAGTACCCCACTCATATGCACCACAACAAACTGTGAAACAAATTAAACTTTATATGGAGAGTAGAGAAATACCTATTTTATACTGCACATAATCTATTTTATAATGTTGGTCTTGACTTGACTGCTGGACTGAGACCTACATGCAAAGGGCAACATGCAATGATTAAAACAAGTTGATTATAATTAAATATAATTAAATTAAACAGCCTTAATTGCTTAGACCTCAAAGAGTGCACATCACTATCAGAAGTAGATTAGAACAAACATAGGCTCAAGTAAGTCTATCTAATAAATTGAGTTTATGCCTGGATATGCAGAGGACTGCATGTAGGAGGTATGTGCATCAAATAGCAATAAGGAGAAAAGCTATTTCATCAACGAGCTCAACTTGATCTAGTGTGGTCTCAGCGGCCATGGTTGCTTTAGATAACTTAAACAGTAAATGGGTGATTTAAACGGTTGGGGAGACATCTATTGGAGGTAAAGAGAGGCAGAGTGAGAAAGACAAATCAGAATTAGCCAGTTAGAGATTTTTAAGATCATGCATTATGGTCAGTGTTTGCTCTCGAGACCAACCTCCATTACTGCTTGGTTTACCTTTGTTTCTTGCTGATTCTGAGCAGTTTTGATTGCCCTGGTTATCCTATGGGTAACCTATGTGGGAGATGGAAAAAATTTCCATGGCAAATTCATCAGGCAGTACCTGCTGGTTGAATGCAGCTCCCCTCCTCTGCCCATAGCTGATGCTTGACCACTCCACCGTTGCCACAAGTTTATTCTCAAGATTTTCCCAGTACATGGCTCCATTCACCTTCCCTTTAATAATTTGGATTCCAACAGTACCATGAGAAGAGAAACAGCCCGATACCATGATGCTTCCACTTGTCAACTTCACTGTATGTATGGTATTTTTAGGTTCATACGCAGAACCATTTTTCCTCCAAATATGCCACATTGTATTTTTGCTGGTCTCGTCTGACCACATTAAATTCTCCCAGTAATCTAGACTTCTGTGGTAATAAGTTTAAGACACAGGAAAACACGAGGGTAACAGAGTATGTAGTTTATTGAGAATCACTATCACACACATATTCTGGGGAGGGAATAGGGCTTGTAGGTGAATCATTTGTAGGTGAGAGGTCATATGATGTGTTTGTAGCAAAGCTACTATCATCATCAGAGGAAATAATAAACGGGCCATCCACAGAAGTTACGGGAAGAAATTGTGCTTCAGTTTGAGTGAAAGCATGAACATAGATCACCGATGGAATGATCCGATAGGCGGGAGAATAGGGAGGCCCGGTAGGTGCAGGTAAGGAGCAGAGACGTTCCAGCAGAGCTGTAACATCGATGGCCAATAAGCCAGCTGATGACGTATATATTCACTCTGGCCACCGAGGCCTGTGGGGTTGAGCAGCCGAGAGAGAGAGAGAGAGAGTCCACCTGCAGCAGGGTGTTGATTAGCTTGCAAGAGATCAGAGAGAAAGGACGGAAATTAGATAAAACAGTAATGGTAACACTTAAAATATATTCACATAAATACATGTACAAGCACATGCAAAAAATGTAGGAAACAGGTATCAATACATGACATGGATAAAGGTGAGAAAAACACACACACCCACACACTCAAACATGTTCAAGAGGAACACACACACACACAAATATGGTCAAAAAAAATGTGCACACACATATTCTCACAGAATGTCTAAAAAGCACCAAAAACCATAAACAAACTTAGAATTAGAGAAGAAATACATGTAACATTAAGCAATAATAAAAATATATCGTACCCATAATGAAGAAGTGATGAAAATATCCAAATGAATTGTTCAGGACAACGAGCAATGAGATGCACACAGCTAGGTCACCGGAAGTGGGAATGGCAGTGAATACCTGGAAATTGTTTTAAATACCCAAAAGAAAAACATGGAGATAAGGAGATATCCAATGACTGAAAATGTGTTCTAAGGGGAATTCAGAACGAGAAAAGCTCGTTCTAATCATATTTCATTTTGAGGAGAGTTGGATTTAAGGGGAATCAGAAAAAGACGTTAATAAAGCATATTGGGATTCCAAAATAATGAGATAAGTAGGCGTAACCTACAGATAAGACTGTATAAAAGGGCATTGAATCTGTGCTTAGATTCAGATCACTTTTGGGACGTCTCATGAGGGGATCTCTTGTTGGTTTTTGAACAACAAACTGGATTTTTGCTTCTCTCATCTATCTTGTTCGTGGCTTCATTTTGATCAGTAAATTGAGGATTATTGTATTGACTAACTAGAGGAAATTCAGCAACCTAGTTGTTTTAGATACGACAAATGTTTGTCCAAATGTTTTGAAGCATACTTAAAACCTGCCTTATCTTCAGTAATGGAGCCTTCCGAGGTGATCGCAAATGAAGACCATGTTGGTGAAGTGCATTGCCTATTGTTTTCTCTGTCATGACTGTACCTGCTGCATCCAGGGCTTTCTGTCCTCAATAATTTTCTGACTGCCTGGTTGGAAATTTTGTGAGGAGATATTGTGCCTGGTCAGTTGATGTTCGAGTGATGTTCCTTCCACTTGTGGATAATGGCAACAGTGTTGCTTATAGAAACATAAAGGAGTTGAGAATTCTGTCAGTGGACAGTGCCGTTGTTATGCTGCTCAACAATTTTGTTGAAAAGGTCATTGAAGAGCCCTTTCTCCATACCCATCATGAGATGTTTCTTGCATGACAGCTTGGTAGTGATGTTACGTATGACACTGTAGCTTCGAGGCAGATATCGAGCATGCAACACAAGCTCCAGTGAAGCCCAGTATCGGGGCATGTATTGGTTTCACAGAGTCCTGTGATCGACAACAAACAAAGCCTCACTTTGCGCTTTGTGTGTCAGAATGTTCGAACCCCGGATCTTACTTTATAAGTCCTCATTGGCTCAGTCTGGTTGGTTGGTTTGTGAGGAGTACTGTACTTTGCCAGTTCAATACCTTACAATACCTTAATCAATACATTACATTTAAATCATCACAAATTATTTGTTGTTTTTGTTATTTTGTTTTTTCTTGGTGAATTTTTGCACTTTTGGTTTTGTTCTGGGAATTTATACAGTTTGGCATTGCAGTTCCTTTGTACACCAGTCTCCTTGTACCATGACAAAGAGTGTTCTCTAAGGTACTGTCAAAGAAGAGAAATAGACTCAGTCCCAATATAATAAAAATAATTTAAAACCTCTTTGTCACTTTTCTGTCATTCTCTCAGTTACACAAGCACTGCCAAGTCTCATAAGCAAATTTAATAACCAGATGATCCCATCACACAATGTTTTTATTCACATTTTAGTCCCACACTTTATGAATGGATCGTTTTGTACATGTCAAAATTAATCATTTTCATTCAAACTTGTTCAATTAAATTTTTAAATACTTAGTCATACAAATAACATGAAGAATACAAATAATTTCAAGCAAAATACTTGCCATATGCAACTCTGTTAGTTATATATGTGTACATTATTCTTCTATTACATCATATTGAATTATATTAGATCATACTGGCATTTATTGCCACACGTTAATGGGTAAATGAATTTATCAGAGGGAGAGATGCAACACACACACACACACACACACACACACACACACACACACACACACACAAACGTGTATTAGGCTTTTATTTGTGCACATAACATTGGAACTATCTGTGGAGTGTGTGGTGGCTGCTTCATCCGGCAGAGCTTTTTCCACAGGATTTTGGAGGCTTTATTTTTTATTAACCACCAGATGGTGCTGTTTTCGACACTCTCGAAGCTTAATCTTTTTCCGGAACAGTCAATGAGGCTTTATTTCCCCATCCCTACAGCTTGGCAACAAATTATTTGTTTACAGTACTTGCATTCAGAGGTGAGTACCTCTTTTCCAGAGTGGAAGTACAAACCTACCAGATTCTAATTAGCACAGGTAGGAAAACTAATTAGTGAAATCAACTGGTTTAGTGCTTTTTCTCACTGTGTTCAATACTTTTTCCAGGGACAAGAACAAGCTAAAACAATGAGATGTCCAGGATCATTTTACTTGTGTATTTTGGGAAGAAGATGGAAATTGCTGCAGCACTGATTAACCCCCATTAGGTTCTGGGCAGAATTAGGGAGATCTGAAATGGATCGAGGACTGTACCTAGGGACATATGTCATTGCCAAGGTACCTATAGAATCTAGTATCGGAACATTGTCAGTGCTTCCATGTAAGATTTTTTTTAAAGATGGAAAGATCTTTTCTCAAGACAATAACTGCCCCACTTTTATCTGCTACACCCCTGTTAAAATGGCAGGTTTTGTGATGTAAAAAAAAGTAAACTAAAATAAATCATGTCAGAACTTTTTCTACCCTCACTGTGAAATTATAACATACAAAAATTAAGTGACAAACAATCAGAAACATTTTAGGAAAATAAAACAATAGGAAAAATAAAAAAGTTATAATAACCTAGTTTCATACGGTGCTGTGAAAAAGTATCTCCAAATGGAAAAACTCGGCACAGTAGTGAACCTTCCCAGAAGTGTCCAACCTTCCAAAATTCCTCCAAGAGACAGCAACAATTCATCCAGGAAATCACAAAAGAGCCAAGAACGACATCAAAGGACCTACAGGCCTCTCTTGCATCAATAAAGGTCACTGTTCATGACTCCACTATCAGAAAGACACTGGGCAAAAATGGAATCCATGGAAGAGTGGAGAGGTGAAAACCACTGCTAACCCAGAAGAACATTAAGGATCATCTGAATTTTGCCAAAACACATCCTGATGATCCTCAAACCTTTTGGGAGAATGTTCTGTGGATTGATGAGTCGAATATGGAACTGTTTGGAAGGCAGGTCCTGTTACGTAAACATCTGCCGTAAACCAAACACAGAATTACTAAAAAAAAAGAATGCTATACTTATGGTCAAGAATGGTGGTGGAAGTGTGATGGTGTGAGGATGCTTTGCTGCTTCAGTGCCTGGGCAAACTGCAATAATTGAGGGAAACATGAATTCTGCTCTCTACCAGAAAATGCTAAAGGAGAATGTCCGGTCTTCAGTCTGTAAGTTGAAACTCAAGCGCAACTGGATTATACAGCAAGACAATGATCCAAAGCATAGGAGTATGTCCTAGTCCTAGAAATACAACCTCAATTCCGAAAAATTTGGGAAAGTATGGAAAATGCAAAAAAAAAAGCAAACAAAAAGTGTCATTTGAAAATACAATTCACCCTGTACTATATTGAAAACACATTATTAAAACATTATTTGATGTTTTACTTTGTGAATTTAATTTATTTTTGAAAATATACACTCATTTCAAATCTGATGACTGCAACACGCTCCAAAAAAGTTGGGACAGTCGACTGTCTAATATCGCCTTTTCTTTTAACAACACTTTTTAAGCGTTTGGGCACTGAAGGCACCCGTTTGTTAAGTTTAGCAAGTGGAAATTTCCCCCATTCATCCATTATGCCTTTCTTCAGCTGCGCAACTGTACAGGGCCTACTTTGTGGAGACAGGTCAGGACTGCAGGCAGACCATTCTAGCACCCGCGCTCTCTGCTTACGCAATCATGTGCTTGTAATCCGGCAGAATGTGGTTTGGCGTTGTCCTGCTCTGGATGGCAGCATATGTTGTTCCAAAATGTGTACATATATATTTCTGCATTAATGCTGCCCTCACAGATGTGCAAGTTGCCCATGCCATGGGCACCAATACACCCCCATACCATGACAGCTGGCTTATGCTGTTACGCTGATAACAGCTTGGATGGTCATTTTCCTCTTTGAGATTTGACCAGATTCCTTGAATCTTTTAATTATATTGTGCAATGTAGAAGGTGAAATGCCCAAAATCTTACCGATTTGTCTTTGGGGAAAGTTGTTCTCAAAGTTTTGGATTATTCGCTGATGTATCTGTTGGCAGATTTGCAAGAACTAGGCCTTTTTTGGAGGCTCCTTATATAATATGATTAGAAGATTCCCTCCCCTGTCACATCACTATTAGTCATAAAATGCCCCGTTCCAACTTTTTTGGAACATGTTGCATGCATCAATTTCAAAATAAATGTTTAGCTTAAAAAAACTATTTTTAGGTAAAACATCAAATACCTTGTCTTTATACGTTTTTTGTTTAAATACAAGTACATTTACAAATCACTCCACTTTGTTTTTATTAGCGTTTTCCATACTGTCCCAATTTTTTCAGAAACTGTTGTAAGTGAAAGACTGATCGATGGTTACGTATGTAACCACAGTTCTATGAATTTTGGATGGTCGTCAGAGGCGGTGCTTTAAGCACCTGGATGTCAATCACGTGTATGTACAGGTCGAGTGTTTGTATCAACAAAGTCACCTGTGACCTGGGTGACGTATGCCTTTTGCCCTGGTACTAAAGGCGCGTTCACCCAAGAAGTGACCTCTTGGTAATCTTTTTGTGAATCCTCCAAGTGACTGCCAAGCTCTGGTGGTCATCCGAAATTCATAGAACCGCGGTTACGTATGTAACCATCGTTCTATTTCTACTGACCACCAGCGGCGGAATTTCTACTGACCGCCAAAGACGGTGCTTTAAGAACCTGGATGAGGTTCCAACAAGGTCATGAGGAAGTTCTATGTGCTCTTTAACAAAGGCTGCGAAGCCGGAGGAAAAATGTCTGTAGCCACTGTGTTGTGCAAGACCACATTCACCCTATAAAATCTTGCAAATGTGCAGGTTGATGCCCATGATGCAGCTGCACAAATATCTGAAAGAGGGACCGCTCATAGGGCTGCCCATGAAGTAGACACACTCCTGGTTGAGTGACTTCGAACCTGAGGAGGGATCTGGAGACCACTGCGCTTATAGGCATAAACGATAACATCTACAATCCATTTTGACAGACAATGCTTAGACAAAGCATGACCTTGCCTATGCCCCATATGACAGACAAAAAGTGAATCTGACTGCCGGAACTCAGCAGTCGTTTGAATATAACATTTAGTGCTTGCACTGGGCACAACAGGCTCGCACTCGACCCCTACTTATCCTCCTGAGTTGGGGGCTCAAAAGCTGACAGACTGAGGGGCTGGTTTGTGTTAGGTCTTTGGGAGAAATGAAGGGTTCGGCCATAAAGTTACCCCTGTGTTCCCAGAACTCCAGTGTAGGCACTCTCAGCTTACTGATAAGGTGTGCAACTCACCTACTCGTCTAGCCGATGTCATTGCTAAGAGGAAAGCTGTTTTCATAGACAGCCACCTCAATTCCGACCTCTCTAGGGGTTCGAATGGAGGCTGACACAGTGCCTCTAATTGGCAAGTCTCAAGAGGATACTGGGTTTCGTCGAGGAGGTCTCAGTCATTGAGCACCTTTAAGAAAGCGGGTCACAAGGGTCTGGGACCCAATCGTTATGCCATCTACTCTATTATGCATGGCTGAGACGGCAGAGGCTGCAAGGCCTCCATCAAGATGGGTCTGGTGAAAGTTGAGGATTCCAGTATGGAGCAGCATGTTGGTTCCTGATTTTGTGCTTGGCACCACTAAGAAAAAAGCTTCCATCTTTTAGCGTACAACACATTGGTGGAAGGTGCACAGGAGTTGTGGATGGTCTGTACCACTGCTGGATAACACAGCCTTAATAATGGCGCTGGCCCTTCAGAGGCCAGACCCAAATTTGCAGCCGGGATGGGTTTGGGTGCCAGATTTGACCCTTCAGCTGTGAGAGGAGATCCCTCCTCACAGGGAGGCATCAAGGTTCCCTGTACAGTAATCTGTGTAATATTGGGAACCACAACCTCCCTGGCCATTTGGCGGATACTAGTAGCACCTTGTGATTGCCCCCAAGGATCCTGTCTAGGCTGGGAAGTATCAATGGTAGTGGAGGGAAAGCATACATTAGTCGATTTGGCCACACATGGGCCAGTGCATCTTGGTACAAGGGGCTTGTTTGTTCCCCCAGTGAAAACCAAAGTGGACAGTGTGTCGTTGACATTGAGGCAAAAATGTCCACCGCTGCCCTGCCATAACTGTGCCAGATCGCTTGCAATACCTCGGGGTGCAGGTTCCATTTGCCAGGGTGGGGGCTTTGCCGGGGTGCAGCTGTGTTTTGAGTGCCTGGTAAGTGCATTGCCCTCAGGGTTAGTAGGTGAGGATGGGCCCACAATAAATGCTGTTGGGCCAGCCTCAAGGATTGTTTGGACCTGGTGCTCCCCTGGTGATTTATTTCGTAGGCCACAGATATGTCGTCTGTTCTTATAAGGACATGCCTTCCTACCAGCACTAGAAGCTAATGTTTGATAGCGAGCAGCACTGCCTGTAGCGCCAACACATTTATGTTTTGTTCCCACTGGCCTCTGACTGTCCTGCTTTGCCATACAGCTCCCCAGCCTGCCAGGGAGGCATCTGTGGTCACTACTTCTCTACGAGAAGGTATGGCCTCTAAGGGAACCCCCTGGGTAAAATATGCTGTTCTTCTCCATGGGAACAGGCACCTTAGGCAGCTGGCAGTGACTCTGACCAGGTTGTGCCTGTGTTGAGTGATATGCAAACCGAGGTCATTCAGCCAGATTTGGGGAAGCCATAATGACAGAATGCCCAAAGGGACCACCAATGCTGGGTTCTGGTCCTCAAAGCATTTCTGAGGCTGCTAGGTATGCTCACAGCAGCCTCAGAAACGCTTTGAGGACCAGAACCCTGCCTCTTCCCAAGCGACTGATGAGCTGGAGAATGTTGTTGACTAACCATTGCGAGGGGGTAGCCATCATCAACCGTGAGTCCATCTGGATGCCAATAAACACTATTCACTCACTGGGCATCAGAGAGCTCTTTCCATAATTCACTGTAAGCTTTAGCTTGGTAACATGGGAGATCAGCAATGCTGATTCTTTGAGGGCAACTACCCTTGACTGGGAACAGAAAATTAAACAATAAAAATATTGGGGAATGATCCCTCTATAATAACTACACACTGTGATGCAGTTAAGAGCGAACACGTTCACACTGTAGTCAATAATTAAATAAATTCATGAACTAAATCACAGGGATGAAAAACACTTCAATGAAGCCCAATCGGGGTGCGTTGCTTACCGACAGCACGTCAAAAAATGAAACAACCAAAATCATGGGGACTAACTCCACGATAAGTATGAACAGAAAACTACAGGAAGGGATTCCAACCCGACCTCAAGTATTTAGTTTTGTATCAGCGTTAAAGAGAGAATTGCCAAACTGATCATGAACTGTAAACTGCCGATTGCCGAATTAGAGCATGCCCACTCCTAAACAGCGTTGATAGCAGAGTTCACTTACCTCTTGCTGGATCGCGCACTATCTGAAGTTAAATAATCACAAAAAACACTAGCCGCAGTCTTTGGAGGACGATGGTCCATAGCTCCAACCCTACTTCGGGTTACAAGGCTAACAGCAGTGCCTGCACTCCTAAAACCTATTTACCAATGCGAAAAGATAACAAGAGGTTACTTCCGGGGTGAACGTGCCTTTAGTACCAGGGCAAAAGGCATACGTCACCCAGGTCACAGGTGACTGTTGATACAAACACTCGACCTGCACGTACACGTGATATCCAGGTGCTTAAAGCACCACCTCTGGTGGTCAGTAGAAATGAAATAGAACTCCAGTTATTGAAAGCATATGGTTGCAGTTATTGCTGCAAAAGGTGGCACAATGGTGGAGCAATTAATTCTTCACATTGGTGATAGGTGATGGATAGTTGTTTTGCTTCGATAAGAAATAAAAACTATATTATGTGTTTACTCAGGTTGCCTTTATTAGGGCTCGAGCACCAATGCTGTGAGGCCCTATTGGATCTGCTCCGTTTATTAGGGCCTGAGCACCAGTGGTGCAGGCTGAGAGCGGCCTGCACTGAAGGTGCAAAGCCCTATCGTTTTTGGTATGATTATTATTATTATTTTATTTCGTGATTTCACTCATTTTTGATGCATTTATGATGCGTCAAAATGAATTAAATTTGGCATACGCCTCATACCTGGCGAAAATTAAAACATGTTGTAGTAAATAGGCTTGGCCGTGGTTTAGCAGCTCCATAGCACCCCTGAACGGCGGAATGGAATTTGATTAATTTTCTTGGAGGAGCACAAGATTTGGTATGGTCTTTGCACTCATCATGTACGACAAGGTTCACTTCGTTGTATCTGGCTCTGCCCAACAGGAAGTCGGCCATGCCGGCTGGAATGTGGAGTTTTCAAACATTCCCACAGTGTTTTGAGAGGCTTACAATGGCTGAAAACACATTAAATTTTAAATTTCTATTTCTGTTAGGACAACTTCTCACTTGATATTGCAGTTTAGTATAGGTGTGGATCCTGAGCTCCATAGCGGCACCTAGGTTTTGAATGCACATTTGACACCCTTGTAGTGCACGAAAAGTCAGGGAAATTTGGCATGATCATCACACTGCAATTATTGGGGCAATTAAATGTTCATTCTTTGGTCATTTCTTTTAGGTTTTGGTCAGTTGACTCCATAGTGCCCCCTAACCATTCTGAATGAGTTTATTGTTGTGGTTGCCACAAATTTCGTGTGATGTTTTGGTGGAGACATCATATCTGACATATTTCCCATTGTCTTGTATTAGGTCCGCCCAACAAGAAGTTGGCCATTTTGAAAGTTTCGTGTTACTGCATATAATTTTAACAAACTCTTTCATACTCCTTCTACAAAGATAATCAGATTCACTTGGAATTTAATCATTATAAACTCCAGACATATATGATTATAAATTGTGTAGGAATAGTAGATATCTTAAACAAGGATGTAATGGTGGGCAATAGATTTGCTAGACACACAACACTAAATCAGATTCAAAGGTTTTAATGGTAAGGAGACAGTTGGTTTGACATGTCATGAAATTTGGCATGAGCATGAATGTCATCATTATACAAATTTTTAAGCAATGATTTGAGAGTCTCCGCCCAACAGAAAGTTGGCCAATTTTGGAATTTTGTGCATTTTTTCCCATATTTTTCAGTAACTCTTTCGTGCTCCTCCTAGAGAGTTCAGCGGATTTCCTTTAAATTTGATTGGAATAAACTTCAGATATATGTGATTATATTCCAAGAAATATAATTAATATTCATGCCTTACTTTTTATGGATGCACAAAAAGCACTGAATCCTACAGTCCTAGCAATCCCTGCTTGATTGGTAAAACCTGTCATTCCCCAGGGATTGGTACAAATACCAGGTTCAATTACATTTTATTGTCGGCGGGACATTTAATTTGACTCTCTGAATTTTATATATATATATATATATATATATATATATATATATATATATATATATATATACACAAACACACACACACAGTATCTGACAAAAGTGAGTACACCCCTCACATTTTGTAAATATTTGATTATATCTTTTCATGTGACAACACTGAAAAAATGACACTTTGCTACAATGTGAAGTGGTGAGTGTACAGCTTGTGTAACAGTGTAAATTTACTGTCCCCTCAAAATAACTCAACACACAGCCATTAATGTCTAAACTGCTGGCAACAAAAATGAGTACACCCCTAAGTGAAAATGTCCAAATTGGGCCCAATTAGCCATTTTCCCTCCCCGGTGTCATGTGACTTGTTAGTGTTACAAGGTCTCAGGTGTGAATGGGGAGCAGGTGTGTTAAACCCTCATATATTATATATATATATATATATATATATATATATATATATATATATATATATATATATATATAATTTAAACATTTAAAAAACTTTCCTATGGACCCCCTGCAATTACACCACTGACCACTAGAGGGTCCGCAGAAACACTATACTAGATGGTAAAGTACATAGTGCATAGTGTAAGTGTATAGTACATCATTTGGGACACAACTTTAGTATTTACTCTCCGAAGCCTGTTTTCGGAACAAAAATAATGTAATGAGTAAATGTACCGCGCGCAGACCAACTTATCAATAATGAGATTCGTTGACAACGATTTTCTTTTTTTGATCAAGGTTTCTTTATTAGCATTTTTCAAATTAAACATACAACACCAAACCAAACAAATAGAACAAACCCCCTCATCCAGTGCCAGACATAGAACATACATATTTCATATTATAAAGCCAGACCACCATAGAAAAGAGAGTAAAAGAAATAAAATTATAGATTATGATCACATATTACTGTCAGCATCCATGTCTCTGACAAAGAACAGAAAAGGTTGCCAGATTCTGTAAAATTTCCCAGTCGCTCCCCTTACAGTGTATCTAATATTTTCCAACTTAAGATGACACATGACTTCCCTGACCCAATGACTATACACTGGTGGAGCAGGATCCTTCCATCTTAACAATATTAATCTCCTGGCCAGGAGAGTGCAGAAGGACAGCATGCTGATCTCACACCATCTAAAAGGAGTATTCTCCGGGGTCACCCCAAACATTGCAATAAGAGGGGGCGGCTGTACTACTCTTCCCAATATCATAGTGAAAGTCACAAATACAGATTGCCAGAATGTGTACAGCTTTGGACATGTCCAGAATATATGCAACAGAGTGGCTGGAGCCTGTCTGCATCGATCACACGTGGGATCTATGTCGGGATTAATCTTCGAGAGTCTAGCTTTGGACCAATTCAGACGGTGATCAATTTTAAAGTGGACAACTGCGTGTCTGAGACATATGGAGGAGGAGAAAATCCCCTGGATTACTTTGCGCCAATCATTATCTGAAATTGATTCGCCTAAGTCCATCTCCCATTTATTCTTAAGGAGATCTAGGGACGACAAATCATGCATGGCGAGTAAGTCATAGATAACCCTTCTTGTCTGCTTCCTGGCCAGTTTACATTTAAAAATTGCATCCAACAGCGAATTGGAAGGGCACAATGGGAAGGTGTCTGAATTTAAGTCCACAAAGCTTCTAAGCTGCAAATATTTATGAAAATGCGATCTGGGAATGTCATATTTTTGCATTAGCTGCTCGAATGAGACAAAAACACCATCAACATATAGATCAGACAGTAAGACAGCCCCCTTTCTAGACCAAGTAACGAAAGTCTTATCCAACAAAGATGGGATAAGCAGATGATTATTTGCAATTGGCCCCGTGAGTCACAAGTCCCCAAGAGAGAAAGATCTTCTATTTTGATTGAGTGTACAACAACTGGATTAGAGGTAACGCTAGACAGAGGTTGTGCAAATGGTAATTTAGCACACAGTAGGGCTGCCGGGGAGGTGGACACAATGGACGCCCCTTCCATAATTGTCCATCCAGGGGCTGCTGCACTCTCCCCCATCCAGTACAACAGTGATCTTATATTAGCTGCCCAGTAGTAGTACATGAAGTTTGGGAGTGCCATCCCTCCCTTCGCTCTGCAATATATGCCTTTTGATCCGTGGTGGCTTTTTGTTCCAGATAAAGGCTGATATCTGATTGTTCAGTTTTGAAAAGAAGGATTTTGTAAGAAACACTGGGAAACACTGGAAAACATAAAAATTTAGGCAGCACATTAATCTTTATAGTATTGATTCTTCCCCCCAGGGAGAGAGGCGGGGGTCTTTGGCCTCACGGAGAACCTCGCTCCCCTCTATGGCCTCGCGGAAATCTTGGAGCTTCCCTCGGGCCTAGCGGAGAACATTGCTCCCCTCTCCTGTCCTGCCCCACAGAGGAAGTCGCTCTGAGCTCCAGCCCCGCTGAGGATGTCGCTCTGAGCTCCAGCCCCGCTGAGGACGTCACTCTGCTTACCTGTTCCGCTGAGGACGTCGCTCTGCTTACCTGTTCCTCTGAGGACGTCGCTCTGCTTACCTGTTCCTCTGAGGACGTCGCTCTGCTTACCTTTTCCTCTGAGGACGTCGCTCTGCTTACCTGTTCCTCCGAGGACGTCGCTCTGCTTACCTGTTCCTCCGAGGACGTCGCTCTGCTTACCTGTTCCTCCGAGGACGTCGCTCTGCTTACCTGTTCCTCCGAGGACGTCGCTCTGCTTACCTGTTCCTCCGAGGACGTCGCTCTGCTTACCTGTTCCTCCGAGGACGTCGCTCTGCTTACCTGTTCCGCTGAGGACGCCGCTCTGCTTACCTGTTCCGCTGAGGACGCCGCTCTGCTTACCTGTTCCGCTGAGGACGCCGCTCTGCTTACCTGTTCCGCTGAGGACGCCGCTCTGCTTACCTGCTCTGCTGAGGACGTCGCTCTGCTTACCTGTTCCACTGAGGACGTTGCGTTGCTTTCTTGCTCCACTGAGGACGTTGCGTTGCTTTCTTGCTCCGCTGAGGACGCTGCTCAGTCTCCTGGTTCAGCTGGGGACATTTTGCCCTGGGGGTCAGGACTGCCAGAGGGAGGGAGTGTATTTTGGTCGCTCTGGGAGAAGCACCCTTGGGGGGGAGGTTCTGTCATGAAATCAGTAAAGGAACTCTGAATTACAGTTCCCAACAGCCACTGCTTCATTGTCACATGAAAAACCGCACCTGATTCATGTTCCTGGTAATTAGCACTCTTGTATATAGTCACAGTTTGCAATGTACTCTTTGTCTCATGTTATCGTCTCACAATACCTTTGTCTATGCTGCCGTATTACACCTTCATCTGGGTAACAACAGATAGTGTGAAAGTAAAAGAAAATTCATTATGGTTTTAACAAGTCTGTATGGTTTTTGAAGTCTGTTTGTTGAACTAGTCCACTGTTCACCAAAGAAGACCTGAGTGCAAAACTGCATGTGGTGATTTCAGTCCCAAGGCCATAGTAGCAACCGTAGTTCCAGCAACTACAGCGAAAATGTCCATGTGGAATTGAAGTCCAAACCCATTTCCATGGTACTTCCATGGTACCATCCTCAGCAATCAGAATGTAGCCTCCAGTTGATGAGAGCTCCGTCCAGAGGTAGGGCATCAGGATGGATCAGGCACGTCCGGAGAGCAGAAAGGGTCAGGATCACTGGCATCTCCATAATATCATGTGTGGCTCGACAGAAGGAGAGAGGGAGGTAAAGAGAGGGAGAGATTATTAGGTATGCTTACTATCCTGTGATGGATAAGACTGTGTACTTTGCGTTAGGGCTGCACGATTATGGCCAAAATGATAATCACGATTATTTTGATCAATATTGAGAGCACGATTATTTATCACGATTATTCATTGATTTTAGGGACAACATATTTTTATTGCACTTTCACATTTAAATAAACAGACCACTGCTTTCACCTCCATGTTGTGCTACATTCCTGCTAATGTACAAATCTTTACATCAAATTAGACTGATCCTTAAAGTGCATCATCTTGTAGAAGCAAAATATAAATAAAATTGTACCCAAAATATAGGATAAGTAAAAATAAAAATACCATCAACCAAATGAAAATATGCATCAAATATAACAATATGCAGAAAAGTCAATAACAGTGTTTACAGGAGGAGAGACGCAGACAAATCACCCAATAGAGCCGTGACGCAGGGACGACGTCATTTTGAACCAGAACCCGGAAGTTATCATCACACCGGTTCCCTCAACAAAAATCCAATAGGATTTTCACATAGGCTTTCGGATTATCGCAAAAGATGATCTCTGTGATCAACAAAAGTTTACAATACTGACACGTTTTGCCCATCAAGGTAATTTTCACAAATGAACACAACTTTTATGAAGTTTGAAGCCTAAATACAATCGCCAGAAATAAAAAGCTAACCGTACGCTATAAACGATCTACACCACGGTCGCTCGACTTCACCATCACCAAGCTTCCGACAACTTTTACAAACTTGATTTAAAACATGTTCCATAATGCGGATTTACTCTGTGGATCTCTTCATCCACATTTTTTGGGGGGCAAATTTTGGAGCATGGTTGAAGTTTAGGGTTTTTTTTTATTTTTATTTTTTTTAAAGAGATGGTAACATTAATGTGCCACAATATTACACACAAGTAGGCATGAGAAAGCTCGAGCTTGTCAATTATGACAGAATTTAGGAACAACAAATTAATTTACCTTCTGATAAACTAAATTTAATATTTTCGGTTAATTTTCAGGCTGTATGCAAAAAAACAACAACCGTTAACCTGTTCCACCTTGTAAACAAATACAATAAACATCAATGTTCAGTCTTTGAAGTCTGCTCCTCTTCAATATATTTAAAGCTACACTATTAGACATTTCCCACTGTCATGGTTCTGGGCTGGAGTCAGTTCTCGAACCACTCTGTGTATATTGTGTATATATCTGAATAATCTCATATAGGATGTGATTGCGTGAGTTCATTTACCCGTCAGTTGCAAAGCGCTTCGGTTTAATGGTGTTCATTACTGATGCTCTGATCAGGATTTTTACAGCCGATACCGATCCAGATACCAATCTTTTTTTAGTTTAAGCTTTAATCAGGAGGTCATAAACAGTTAAATGTAAGCTCTCTGCTCATGGTCACTGTTAATTGAATTAAAATAATAGCAATGAGAAATACTGTTGGTTAATTGATAAATAAACAAGCATAAAATATTTATTTTTAAATATCTTAAACAATAAAGAGTCCTAATTAAAAGTAGACTAACACAAGCATGATCCATATTAGGAAAATGGCTAATAGCCTTCTAAGGAAATAGCGAACTAAGCTTAATGTTAAACTGATATTAAATGCAACCCATAGTAATTAAACATTATTTCATTTCTCATTTTATTTATATTTTATGAAGTTATTATAATATCTATTTTTTATATTAAATGATTTATTTATAACAAAGCACATTTTCTGTCTTTACATTTTAGCAGTTTTATTTTTGTTTGTTTATCAGTTTTAGATCGGTTCCCCCAGTACTGTGTTGCCATGTCTGCTGATAATATTGTGTTTTGGGAGGATTAAATCAAAGCATAGAAACTGGAGTTGACTTTTCTAGTGATATCTGGCAACCCTGAGTTTAATTGAAGTGAATTAGAGTTAGTGAATGGAGAGCAGCAGTGTACTGTATGTTTACAGACTGACTAATTGCTACTCTTGATTATGATTGGTGAGGAATTATTTAATAAAGAAGTTTGAATTAAACCCACCTTTTAGCGTTAGCATTATTATTAATTTACTCTGCCCGAAGCCGCTGTTTCTACACAAGCATGTCACAGTCACAGGTTCAGGTCATTTTGTGGAATCAATAAAAGATGGCGGTTGTGAGATTGGGAAGTTGAGAGAAACAGGTGATGTACAGAGTTACTCTCATCATCATAATGGCTTCTCTGCAGTATTTACACACTTTTTCGTTTGACAGAGGTGATGAAAAGCAGTGTGAAAGTAACTGTTGCTCGGTGTAGATGCATTTTGGACTTCCTGTAGTTTTTATTCTGATTGTATTATACAACTCCGAACAGGTCACTCACACCGGTGTGAATAAATATTTATTCATAGTTGCACAAAGTACACTGTCGCACAAAGTACTTTTCAGTCGCAAACGCGAGTGAAATGGTCGCACTGTAGAGCCCTGAATTTATCTGAAAAGTTTTTTCCTGTTCGGAGTGATGACGTTTAATGTCCCCTACAACCAATGTATTGCCATTTAGCATCATGCTAATGTCATGATTTCTCCTTGCGCAAAGTGCTGGAACAAGAAGCACAGCTGGCAGATCGAGCGCTAAAACGCTCTCCTTTCCGGGTTTTGGCATTACAAAATGACGTCATCCCTGAGCCACTCTATGGTGACTGGCTGTAAATTTACAAAACGCTTGATTTGATCTGTAGTGGAGTTTTCTATTAGAGGAGGATGAACTTTAAACGTCAATATCGTAATCGATAATATTCATTTAATCATGGGCAGTCAAAATCGTAATCGCGATCGATATTCAATTAATTGTGCAGCTCTACTTTGCGTAAAAGAAAGTCTATTCATTAAACACTGAGACTGTGTCTGAGTCCCGAACACTAATTAGAAGGCTGTTCCATAACTGTAAGAGAAAGTTCTTCCCCCTGCTGTAGCCTTCACTATTCGAGGTACCAACAAATAGCCTACACCTTTTTGATCTAAGTAGGCATGGCGGATCATAGAAGACCAAAAGTTCGCTTAGGTACTGTGGCGCGACCATGCAGTGTTTTATAGATCAATAGTAGTATTTTATAATCAATGTGAAATTTTACTGGGAGCCAGTGCAGTGTGGATAAGATCGGGGTGATGTGGTTGTATCGTCTGCTTCTAGTATATTTATATTTATTCATTTAGCAGATGCTTTTATCCAAAGCGACTTATAAATGAGAAAATATAAGCAAAAGGACTCTTGTGGCTGCATTCTGGACTAACTGGAGCTTGTTTATGCTCCTACTGGCACATCCAGACAGTAAGGCATTACAGTAATCTAGTCTAGAGATGACGAAAGCATGAACTAATATTTCTGCATCATGTAGTGACAATATATTTCTTATCTTAGAAATATTTCTGAGATGAAATAAGGCTATCCTAGTAATATTATCTACTCATGTAGATAATATTATTAGGATAGCCTTATTTCATCGTCAAATGAAAGGCTGGAGTCAATAATCACACCGAGGTCTTTTACTGCTGCATATGATGAAACAGAAAGTCCATCCAGAGTAACTATGTGATCAGAAAGCTTACTTCTAGCTACATGTGGTCCTACTACAAGTACTTCTGTCTTGTCAGAATTAAGTAAAAGAAAGTTAATAAGCATCCAGTGTCTAGTGTCCTTTACAAACATCAAACAATTGCAAACTCAGGTTTATCCAATATAACATAATATTATATATATATATATATATATATATATATATATATATATATATATATATATACATATATACATATATACATATATATATCTTTGTTAAATATAAGTGTGCAATAGTTATTGGCGGCCCCAATAGTTCATATAAGAAAAATATATTTGAAGTATATAAACATAAGCCAAATTCCCTTAGTCATTCATAACAATGGGTAAAACAAAGGAATATAGCTGTGATGTGCGGCAAAAGGTTGCTGAGCTTCACAAAATGGGAAGTGGCTATATTAAAATAGCACAAGCATTGAAAATGCCCATTTCCACCATCAGAGTAATAACTAAGAAGTTCTAGTCAACTGGAAATGTTATGAATCGACCTGGAATTGGACGTGTGTCTATATCGTCTCAACACACTGTGAAGAGGACGGTTCGAGTGGACAAAAAATCTCCAAGGATCACAGCTGGAGAACTGCAGAAGTTAGTTGTGTCTTGGGGTCAGAAAATCTCCAAAACTACAATCTGAAGTCACCTACATCACCACAAGTTGTTTGGAAGGGTTTCAAGAAAAAAAGCATCTACTCTCATCCAAAAACAAACTCAAGCGTCTTCAGTGTGCCAGACACTACTGGAACTTCAAATGGGATCGGGTTCTATGGTCAGATGAGACCAAGCTTTTTGGCCATAAACACCAGAGGTGGTTTTGGAGCACACAGAGAGGTAGCCATATGGAAAAGTACCTCATGCCCACGGTTAAATATGGTGGTGGGTCTTTAATGTTTTGGGTCTGTTTTTCTGCCAGAAGACCTGGACATTTTGTTAGGATACATGGCATCATGGACTCTATCAAATATCAACAGATATTAAATGAAAACCTGACTGCCTCTGCCTCAGAAAGATTAAAATGGGCCGTGGTTGGATCTTCCAGCAGGAGAATGATCCAAAACATACATCAAAATCAACACAGAAATGGTTTACTGACCACAAAATCAATGTCCTGCCATGACCCTCCCAGTCCCCTGACCTGAACCCCATAGAAAACCTGTGGGATGAACTGAAGAGGAGAGTCCACCAGCATGGACCTTGAAATTTGAAGGATCTGGAGAGATTCTGTATGGAGGAATGATCTCAGATCCCTTGCCATGTATTCACCAACCTCATCAGGCATTATAGGAGAAGACTCAGAGCTGTTGTCTTAGCAAAGGGAGGTAGCACAAAATATTGACTAAACGGGGGCCAATAATTGTTGTACACCTATATTTAACAAAGATTTTTTTTTTAAACCTGTGGTTTGTTTACAATTCTTTGATATCCATGAGTGCAGAGTATTTTAGTGAATTTTTAAACATAAGATCAAAGGATAAACAATAAAGATAATTTTTCACAGCCTTTTTTGCTTGTAGTTAGCAGATACTTACTAATTACTTACAGATGCTAACTAATTGAGCAAGTGAATACATTTACAGAACATTAACATTTAAGTTTCATGTTATTGGAACTGAAATGTGTAACCTACTTTGTTGTTTTTATTGACTAATTAGTTTTCTCTAACCTACTCTGAAAACAGAGGTTGGTTTGTGCTGCTCACCTAGCTAGCTGGTTAATGACAAAGCTTGTTAACTTCCATTGCCTTAATGATTTGGCATCAAAATACATACATCTAATGCTGCATTTCATGCAATTGTGTAAAACAAATTGTGTGAAACAAAAATGTAATTTATTCTGACAGTGTAAAATATGCTGGAGCAGCAAAATCCACTGAAGAGCAGCAGAGCAAAGTGGAGAAAACGGCTGCTTTGATCCTATGCAAAAGCATCAGCATTGGGCTTGCACAAGTGCTTATTTTAATGCTTTTTAAAATTGCCTATTGTTATTTAGTGGAAACAAAAACACATAAATTAAACAAACATGCAAGATTTAATCATGTTCAATTTACTAAAGGTCAAAATATTTTTTTTCAGTGCATTCCAGTGACAACTTCTCAGTATAATGCTAACCTACCCTATTTTATAGAGCATTCAGCTATCTATCTTGACTACTTTTACATGGACAGCAGTAATCTAATTATTGACCTTACTCTGAATAAGACAATATTGTGATTAAGGTGTTTACATGAGTCGCTTTTAGAATATTCCTTTAATGTTCCCGTTTTACATGTTCTAGAACATAGATCAATTAACGTCACACGTCGTTACGTCACCACGCCACGCCGTCCGACATTCCCTCCAGAATTTCAGGTATCGCCATACAGTTCGTCTTCGTTATGGTACCGTATACAATTTTGGGTGTTTTTTATTTAAAAAAACGCTTCAAGTGCGGTTAATTATTTGTCATGCTATACGTGCTAATAGACAACTGCTTGAAGCCCTGGGCTCTGTCCCAAACCGCGTACTTACCTACTATATAGTAGCCGAGATGCATGTTTTTCGCCTACTACAAGCCTGTAGTAGGTAAGTACGCGGTTTGGAACGCAGCCGTGCTCTCTTGTTTGACGTGAAACGGTTAAGCACTGCCGTATGTGTACGTGTCCTGTCGCAAAATGCAGTGAAAACTCTCACGCGACGTTAATAGTGTGATTAAGGTGTGTACATGTCTGTAATACACATCAATAATGCGACTGAAACAGGAATACTCCGCTCGTCTTAATTCCGTTTGTGTTTACTTTGAGTATGACTTTAATCAGTTAAGGTAAAAAATGGCTGTTTACATGGTAGTTTCTTAACCAAATTATTGTCGTAATCAGGTTAATATTGGATTATTTTTGTTCATGTAAACGTACTGATTTTTAGCTAACATACTCTGATCAGAAGCCCTAGTAATGCTATATAAGTTTATTTAATAGCAAGTTTGGATACTAGATACCTTTGCTGAAATCTTACTTAATGTTATAATGACTAAATAAATCAATAAAATTTTCCAATTTTGCCCAATTAATCTTCTTTTCAATAAATATTAAAGCTGAATGATAGAATGTGACATTCGGTTAAGCAGCATAACTCCTGGGTATTTTACTGCGCTTATACGCAAATATGACTGATTAATTGGCCTAAACAATGTCCTTTGAGGCAGGTGTGCGATGATTTAGGTGTAGTTCACACACTGCTAACCTGATGGGTGTAAGTGTCCCTTGCAGGTTAGCTATTAGCTTCGTGGATCCAGTGCAAAACTAAAGAAGTGATTTTTTTTGTTTGTTTTGCTGATCGACTACATTTGGTAATGGAAAATTATATACATTTGATTTTTAGCTTAAGTGTTACTTTACTATGGATACCTCAAAATGTGTGTTATTTAATAAATAAGCAAGATTGCATTTAAACGGCTTACAGGTTTGGCTATCGTTCACTGGCGCATTTTACTATTGTACATACTGTAACATGTAACACCGCCTTAAGATCTAACATATAAATTCGAGGAAAACCAGCTACGATAAGTCGACGAGTTTTACTGCTTTGTCAACCAAACTATCGTCTTGGGCACATTTGTTAACCCGCCCCACCCAGTCATTTCGCACACCATAATGATGGACATTTGTTTACACCAATGAGATAAGAGAATGTTGCCGGCCCCTCACACTATTACCCAATCAACGTGAGAAGATGAGACTCGGGCAAGCGCTTTTTCGACATTGGTGTTGGCAAGGTAGTTCCTGCTTTACGCTAGCTGTTTCCAGTAATCGTGTTGTGTGAGAGGGAGAAAGCCATGTGTGTCGATGGAAAGGTAAATTACCATAGCGAAATTGTAATGGAGAGCATTTTTTTTTTATTTACAAGTGATTGGTAGCGCTTTAGTATTTTTTTTTATTTAAATAAAAAAAGGTCTAGCCAATCGTAACAGCTATGCGGCCTTGTTCATGTACGTACTCCTGCTATGTTTTTGTAGCACGTTGTCTTTGGTCCGGTTTGTTGATGAGACGAATTGAAAGAGTCCGAATGAAAGAGCGGTGAAAGTAAACGATGAAAAGTTACCTTTTACATCAATAATCAACAAAAACATAAGCGAGCTCCAGCATTTTTGCACATACACAATGGTTGACCACTCAATGGAGATAGCAAACATTTAATAGGATTGTGCATAGTCGGTATTTAATTTTAGCTTGGTGTCTTGCTAGTTTATCGCCTGGAACTTACCTTGAGTTCATTACAGATAGCATGATCAAAAATTATACAAGGCTTACTTACTATATTTGTTCAGATGAACGCTGCATTGGTATCTTGACATTGATTTGTTACTGAATAATGAATCTAAAAGTAAAAGTGTTCTTTCATGGTCGATGATTTAAAATGAGGTAAGACAGGGCATTTCGCTGTGCAACGATATACTAGTATACTTATGAACGATGTAACATTTGAAATGTTTTATCTTTTGTGTCTCATTCTCCATCAGAATCTCATTCTTCTTTAGCCCATCAAATGAGATTTTTATGTAAGGTCGGCATAATATCCGCTCAGAGGAAAGAGAAGAAAGTATTAGACGAGAGGAAAGAAGGTTTGCTGAACAGGAGGACTGTCTTTGATTCACTATCCCTCCATCGATTTCATATCCACCTGATGTTCACTCATGTTTATAAGATTGATTGATAAATGACTGTAGGGCCTGATTCAACAAAGGAACTAAACTGTAAGTATATTCCAACCTATACTGAGAAATATTGTTCATATTTGCATGTTGTTTGTAATAAATGATATCTATACTTGTACATGTAAGTTCTTGACTTTATATTCTAAATGATTATGTTCTGGTATTTCTTTTAATTTACATTCCTCTTTTTACAAACTGTTTGACAAGATGGCAGATCCCATTATGGACCTGTTTGATGATTCACCACTGTTTAACCTGGATTCCCTGCCAGAAGATGCTTTTTCTCAGGGTTCCTCAGACCCAGTAGAGGAGGCTCTGAAGTTGGCCCTCGGCCAAGTGGATCCCCCATTAGATTCAGATTCAGCCCCAGAAGCCAGTATCCCTGTCCTTAGTGACAGTGCTCAAGCACCACTAACAACCACAACAACAATCTCTTCTGTTCCACTTAAGACGCAACCAGTAAGCCAGGTGCCCCTTTCATCTGTTGCTTCAGCTCCAGTTCCCATTCAGACAATAACTCAGACTTCTGTTTCCATGGCTAGTAGTAGCGGTGGTTCGACTGCTGTTCTTATGAGTTCCCCTTTGGCTGTGTCAGGGTCTCAAGTTGCTCCCCAACACCTTATTACACAACAGGCAGCAGGGCAGGCAGCCCCAAAAATAGTGATTCTGAAGAGCCCTCAGGGTCAAGCCCAAGTACTACAGAGTGTTACAGGAGCTGCGGGCACTGCTGGGAAGCTTACCATTGCAAGAGTTGTGACAGGTGCACCTGTAAGACCTGGAATGTCCATTGTCTCAGGAGGGACAGTATTAAATGCTACACAATCTGTGCAGGGACCGGTAAAGGTGGGGACAGGTGTCCAGAGGTTGGTACAGACACCTAATGGACCTGTGAAGCAGGTGCTACTGACCTCTTTGCCCCAGACACACGTCCAGTTACCTACACAGACACAGATTACGCAAGCACAGACAGAGATGCCAAAGTTGCAGCTTCAAACTCAAGTACAGCCGTCACAGGTGCCGATACAGGCACAGGTCCAAGAGCAGGTTGCTGCTACAACTGGAAGTACAGTGGCAGCTCAAACGCAAGGTGTCACCCTGTCGACAGTAGCACAACAGGTAAGACTGTTTATTTTGTTTTCCCAACCAACTATATTTCAATATTCCAGTAACTATAGAGCCATCTCTGTGTCAGTGTGACGTGATGAAAGTTTATCTTAAGCAGATGTAAAACCTATGACCTAGCACATGGTAACTGAATATTCATAGTAAAAGGTTTAAGCTCTCTGATACCTACTGATGCTTACGAAAAATGAGCTACAAGTAAGTGAACTGTCATAGTGTATTATGCAAAACTATTGTTTACGCTGATGCTGAATTCATGTTGCTTGCCATGTGGGCAAGGTGAATCATTTTTGGTTGATTCTTAATTTTCAATGCCTGGAATTAATAAATATATTTTTTTGGGGGATATGATCCGAGAGCAGGATGGCAACTTGATCACTTCGCACACAAGATATATTAAAAAGATATATTGTGTATTAAGAAAATTGCAGTGTAGTATTTCGAAACACATCTGGTTTACATGTTAACTGATTTCACGTAGCTTTGCTGCTCACTGCCCAATACTGCATAATGCACTTGACTTCAGGTTAATAATTTAATTAAGACCATATTCATATTTCATATTCATTCAAACTGTCAAGTAGTCATGCAAACTACTGATTTTTTTTTGGTCAAAGTAGCACAACATAGTGTCTTAATAAGGCAGGAAATTTAGATTATGACCTTAAATGTGCTAGAAAATGTTGCTAGAAAAATTCATGAGGTGGGAGAACCCAATACACAGTGGTTGGCATTATTCAACCCAGTACATCGTGTTGCCACTGTTTCACATTCCCATAAACAAATTATTAAAAATGTAAATATTACTCACATGAAAAGTTATTACATGAGACAAACAGCAGAGTGCAACGTAAAGAACAGGTTGTTCCATCAAAGGATTTCTAGTCTAGATGATGTGACATGGCACAGTATGCTTCACAACACCGTCCAACTAATCGATAATGAAATTGCCAACTATTTTTAACATTGATTTTTTTTAAATAGATGTTATGTACACTGATTTAAATTCTTTCCACATTATTATTGAACATGTTTGCCACTGAATTAAAGCTGTTAAAAAATGGGGCCCAAATGCAGTGACATGGCTGCCCTGTGGATGCTATTTGTTCACATGTACAGTGGCTTCGTAAAGGATTCCTGCCCCTTCATTTGCACACTTGTTTCAACTTAAAATGGATTAAATATACTTTTTGCCATCTACAATAACCCATAATGACAAAGTGAGCAAATGTATTAGAAACCAAAAACTGAGAAAAATGAATATTGGACCAAAAACCAGGCCAGGAAGTCTAATGTACTCTGATCAGTTGTCAAGATATAGCTGGGCAAGGGTATAGAACCATTTCTAAATCTTTGAATGTTATCAGGAGCACAGTGGTCTGCATCATTGTGAAGTGGAGGAAATTTTCAACCAACATGAGTCTTACTGACCTCGCCAAACTCAGTAACCAGGCCTTGTTCAAGGAGGTGACGCAAACTCATTGGCCGCTCTAATAGAGCTGCAGAATCACTGCTAAAACTAAGCTGCTCTATGATTGCTGTTGCACAGGAGATGAAATACACAAAAATGTGTGTAATGTAAGTCAGATGGAATTGGTACAGGTTTGAGAAGTCAGATGAACAACTTTTATGTAAAATATAATGCTGCATTACATCCTTAGCGATATTTCGCCTGTTGGAATTGCATAACGGGTACCACCATGTTCCTTTTTTTGATTAGCAACATGCTAGGCAGCTAATTCTGATGAGTCATGTATATTTTCTTTTTCAAACAGGGAACAGTATAGGCATTGTTTTAGAATTAATAAACAAATGTCTGAAAGTTGATCAATCTAAAGCTAATACTTGTATGTTCAGTGTAACTCATTTTACTTTACTAGTTTTACTTTGTTTATTTCTGATGCTGTGTGCAGCCATGTTGATTTGATGTCACTCCATAAACGTGGATGGATTTGAGAAGTATACTCCAAGTTCACTTCTCATGTCATGAAATACATGGTCCCCGTTTACACTGTTGAGAAAGAAGGGTTCACTATGTTGTGCAAAAATAGTAACGTGTGTGTATATGTGTGTGTGTGTGTGTGTGTGTATATATATATATATGTGTGTATATATATATATACACACACACACACACACACACATATATATATATATATATATATATATATATATATATATATATATATATATATATATATATATATAATATAATGTATGTATGTATCTTAGTGCTTAAAAAACCCTTTCTTTAAATATCCTTTATTTAACCTCTTTTACTGGTAGGCAAAAAATGGCATTTTTGCCTGTTTTGGGGGTACCTGTGTTCGGCATTGATTTGTTTCGGGATCTCCCACACCACTCATATGACTCATATGAAAGCAGATACTTAAGACTTTAAGAATTAGTAGTTATTTCAAGTATTTCTTCTTTGACCTAGCCTACCTGGGGCAATATATTCAGAATTAAAAAAAATATGTATTTACTTTTAACACAAACGTTATATCTTCACAGAAAATTTTGATATCAACCCCATTCCTGGTCTCAAAGATGCCCCAAGTAACACCCAAAATATGAGGAAGTTATCTCTAACCACTAAAATTGTGTGTAAGGTTATCCAAACACAGGTAAAACCTCTCCAAAATGGCACCAAACGTCTCCAAATGGCACCAAACGTCTCTAAATGACATAAAATCTCTCTAAATGGCACAAAGCTTATAAAAATGGCACAAAGCCTTTAAATATTGCAGACTTCCAGAAATAGCAAACATTTTTTTTAAAGGCACAAAATAACCCCTCCAAATGGCACAAAATGAAAACAAATGGCAGTAGCATGAACTCTGTTACACAATGTGTAATTTCACACACACAAACAACTCTGAAAAAATTATCAAATTATCAAAAATAGTGCCAGAGCCCCAGGTGAATGAGCACTTGCTCTCCGAATGGCTCAAATGATAGACACACGAGTGATCCCTCTCCTCTGACTTCTTTGGGGGGGGGTAGATAGAGCCCCTCAACTGAATCCACGTAATCTTTCTCCAAAAAAAAAAAAGAGCCACTTGGAAATAACTGCTCCAGAAGCTGTGATGCATTCAGGTTTTTTCGGGAGCACGCCGCCGCTATAAGATGCCGATAAATCGCACGCTGGGCGAAAACCAGGAGACAACTAGCAATCAGAAAAAACTGCCAAACATGCAAAACCTGCTGATACCTGCAAATACCTGCTGTATAAAGTTTTGCAGGAAGAGCGCTAGAGCGGAGCTGCCATTTCCTGATAGTTTCTCTGGACGGCCCTGTAGCGCTGTGCTGATTGGCCTGTACCCGCTGACACAACTCAAGACGGACGCGTAAAAGGTTTGGTTGTGTTGATTATGCGTTTGATTTTCTCAGCCTCTGAGTGGTCAATCATGTTGAGTTTGGGCTTGTTTGAAAGCTAGAAGTATCTACAATTGGTCCAAGTGGGTTTCAATCAAGTTAGATTATAATTTAGGAGGCTGGTTGCTCAGCATAGCCAAAGCAGATTAGCTTTTTTTAGATGGTGTCTCAGGTCAGTTTATGGCTAATTACTAAATTCCAGAGGGGTGGGATACCAAAACACTTAATGCATTTTGAAGAGGACATTTGTGATTAAATATGGAACTTTACATTTGTTTTGTTCAATAAAGCTGATGGACTTTATACCGCTGGAAATGTGCATGATTTATAAAACCGCGAGAGAACTGGATTTTCGTCTATGTAGGTAATGTAAGGTAGTAAATGTTTATACATATCTTTCAGTTTATTGTGTGTGTATATATATGTGTGTGTGTGTGTGTGTGTGTATGTGTGTGTGTATATATATATATATATATATATATATATATATATATATATATATATATATATATATATATATATATATATATGTCCGATCTTGGGCTTAAATGTTATAATTTTATTGTGGCAGTTGTATACGGTGTTTTACTATCAAAAAAGCTTTGGTTGTGCTCTCCGATTTATCTCTGTCTCAATGTTTTCGTGGAGAGGTATGAATTGTTTGCCCAGCAGGGAGCTCAAACTCCGCCCCTTTCCCCATCCCCCTGCCCACCAGCAGTTAAGCACACAGACATAAAACTGTACACACAGAAAGCCACAAGTGTCCTGACTAATCTTGTACCAGAACTGCGGTGATAGAATAATTAATTTGTTTAAACTAATTGAAAATGTCCGATAAGTCGTTTTTGCCGGCGGAATGAACGCTAGTGCCAGGGCGAAAGGGGTTAAAAGCACAGTTGTTTACACTATTTGCTGTAGATGGTGCTGTTACCATTTTTGCACCTCTACATTTTTCTAAAGTCCATTCTGATCAATAAACTTTATAAAGTGTGTGATGACATTATGTAAGAACAATAACAATTAGACTTTGGGCTCGGACCATTGATGACCCTCAGGCAGGCAGCCAGGTGTTCTCCTTGCAACCTGTTATGAAGGTCTGATTTGACCTGAAAATGAAGGTAACTAATCAAATAAAGGAAAATTAAAGGTGCGTTTGGATCATACTGTTTGTATTGCCATAGGGCTGTCAATTTTTTTAACTCCCCACTAGGGATGTGACGGTGAGGAAATATTCCCACCGGTTAATCGACGTGACCCCACCGGTAATGCCGGTATCAACGGGGGCTGGGTGGGGGGCATTTCCCTCTTTTCCCCCTTTTCCCCTTCACTTTTAAATTGTTTTTGAATGCTTGTGTGGCCGTGCGCGTTTCTCTTTCGAATTAGCAACAGTTCGGTGGCGGCAATTGCTTGAATGGTGGGTTCATTATTATTCTTAATGAAAAACACAACAACAAAACAGTAACAGTGACAAACTTAAACATAGAACTTTTGAAACCAAATCTTCAGCCATCGTCTTGTCAGTCAGCTCGCTTCAGTCTCGCCACGTGATAAATGAAATCTGACTCCTGTTGATCTGTGCTGCGACTCTGACTCATTCGGCTCATGCTGAATTGAGCAGACGTGTTCAGTTTTTAATTGTAGCACTTGAAATTAACATTTTTTTTATTGGTAGCACTGCTGCTCCCAACCTTAAAAAGTTAGGAGCACCAGCAAAAATTTAGGAGCAACAACTATCTATCTATCTATCTATCTATCTATCTATATATATATATATATATATATAACAGATTTCTTTTCAGATATTTGCTTTTGTCAAAACTTTATCCAAACATTTTCCATGCTCTCCTCCAAATTTACTTTAAGAACGCTGTTTAAACTATATTAATAGTATATTAATGTCTTTCATTTGTCGCTCTTTTGTGTCAGTTCAATTGCAGTCACATCCTTTTTTCTTGTGATCTACCCCCTCCTTCCTGCAGTTAAAACATTTATTTGGTTTAATTCTGATCGTTCTGATATTTTTTTAACATACCCTCTGATGTTCATTCATGTTTATTTTTCAATAAAACTTGTATTTAAGACAAGGATATAATCCATTTACTCACGCTTCTTGCTGACGTTTTGAGTCACCAGCCATGCTCTACCACGCTCATGCACCATAAAGAGCATCAAAACATCATTTAATGTTTGAATTTCGAGATAAAAAAACAAAACATGATTTGGAAGCCGAGACTTTCTTCACAAACAGCTCATTATGAATTCCCAGTTTAAGTGGTAGAGCACATCACATACACACGATAGTGTGAATAAGGTCTGCGCGATGCAAACCACGGCACCAGGGCTCTACAGTGCGACCATTTCACTCCCATTTGTGACTGAAAAGTACTTTGTACAACTGTGAAAAAATATTTAGGAGCACTGGTGAGTGTGTTCTGTTCGGAGTTGTGTAGTACAATCAGAATACAAACTATAACTCCAAAATGCATCTACACCGCACAACAGTTACTTTCACACTGCTTTTCATGTCCTCAGTCAACTGAACAAGTGTGTAAATTACTACAGAGAAGCCATTATGATGAAGAATAACTCTGAACATCATCTGCTTCTCTCAACTTCCCGATCTCACAAACGCCATCTTTTATTGATCCCGCAAAATGACCTGAACCTGTGACTGACATGCTCGTGTAGAGACAGCGGCGTTGGGCATAATAATGCTAACATTACAATATGGGTTTAATTCAAACTTCATTATTAAATAATTCCTCACCAATCATAATCAAGTGTAGCAACTGTTCAGTCTGTAAACATACAGTATGCTGCCGCTCTCCTTCACTCTCTTCAGCACTCTAATAGACAGCGCATTCACGACATTTAAACTCAGGGTTGCCAGATTTCACTAGAAAAGTCAACTCCAGTTTTCATGTCCTGATTTAATCCTCCCAAAACACTATTATCAGCAGACGTGGCAACACTGTACTGGGGAACCCATCTAAAAAGAACAACTGATAAACAAACAGAAAACTAAAATAAATTTTTATTTAGGCATGCTCCATCCATATATTTTTGGAAAATATTTTGAGCTTGTGTTCACCACAGACTTTATTTCAGGGTTTTAACCAAAATCCCATTTAAAAAAAAAAAACAAAAAAACCCCATTGACTTTGGGACGATTGAACCGAAGGGATAAAATGCTAACTGGTTTCTGGGTTTTGGCGTTACAAAATGACATCATCCTTGCGTCACACTATGGTGACTGGCTGTAAGTTTAGGAAGCGCTTGATTTGATCTGTAGTGGAGTTTTCTATGAGCGGCGGGCAAAGTTTAAACGTCAGTATCGCAGTCGATCATGTTCATGTAATCGTGGGCAGTAAAAATCCTAATCGAGATCAATATTCGATTAATTGTGCGGCCCTATATTACACACATTCTAGTCTCCTTGCACTGGCTCCATGTTATTTGTCTACAATATATTATTGTCTACAATAATCTGGCACCTCAATACTTCCCGTACACTCCTTCTCAAACCTTAAGATCGTGTCACCATCATCTACTCCATGTCTCTAGAGCCAAACTTAAAAAATCGAGGTGATCGCGCCTTTGCTACCGCTGGTCCAAGACTTTGAAATACTCTTCCTCTTTATATAAGGCATGCTCCATCCATCTCTGCTTTTAAATCTTCTCGTAAGTCTTACTTATTTTCCCTGGCTTTTAACATCCCCTAACTATATTATTATTTTGGTATCTCTTATATTCATGACTTTTATTGTTTGTTTATTTTGTCTTTATTTTTCTTTTTTTCTCTGCCTTAGTTTATTCCTTTTACTCACTGTACAGCACTTTGGTCAACCTCCATTGTTTTTAAATCTGCTTTATAAATGAACATTAATTGATTTATCTTCTTTTAGTTAAGAACAACATGCAGTTTATCATGTATGTGCAATGGGGTTAAATGTTTGGCACATATCTCTGCAACTTAAGTCATACCGCCATTACCTCTGTCCTTACCCTGTTCCTTGTGGAGAGGTCTCTCACAGTTTATATATATATATATATATATATATATATATATATATATATATATATATATATATATATATATATATATATATATATATATATATATATAGATAGATAGATAGATAGATAGATAGATAGATAGATGTTTATCTTTATATATAGATAGATATATAAGTGTGTGTATGTAAATATATAAATAAAATTAGGGATGTCATGATACCAAAAATCTAGTAGTCGGTTCCGATACCACCAAATGTCCTTGATACCAAAGTCGATACCACGGTGTAGTTTAAATTTTCTTTTAAATAAATTTTACTTTAAAAAAAAAAAAAAAAAAAACTCTCCTAGAGGACATCCTCCTCTTAAAAAAAAAAAAAAAGAAAAAAAAAGGGGTGGGGGGGGAGATATTTTAGTTATCAAACACTGTTTCACAATGACTAATAGAAAAGTGGAGGATACAAGTGCTAAGGTGCACTCCTAAATACACACACACACACACCTTGTACTCTGAATGCAGGCATTAGTTTAAATTCACTGATATGGTGGCAGGCCAAAAATTCAATTCAATTTTATTTGTATAGCGCTTTTTACAATAGACATTGTCTCAAAGCAGCTTTACAGAAATATCAACATGGTATACAGATATTAAAGGTGCGAATTTATCCCAACTGAGCAAGCCACTGACTGGCGATGGTGGCAAGGAAAAACTCCCTAAGATGTTTTAAGAGGAAGAAACCTTGAGAGGAACCCGACTCAGAAGGGAACCCGTCCTCATCTGGGTAACAACAGATAGTGTGAAAAAGTTCATTATGGATTTATATGAAGTCTGTTTGGCCTTAGAAACAGCCGTAGTCCCAGCAATCTGGTATTGGAGTAGATGAGCGCTCCATCCAGAGGTGGGACATCCGAAACGGATCAGGCAGGTCCGGAGAGCAGAGAAGATCAGGATCTCTAGTATCTCCATAAAATCGTGTGTGGCTTGACAGAAGGAGAGAGGGAGAGAAAAGATTATTAGGACTTTGCTAAGCATAACAGAAAGTCTAGTCAGGGTAGGCTTGAGTAAACAAATACGTTTTAAGCCTAGACTTAAACACTGAAACTGTGTCTGAGTCCCGAACACTAATTGGAAGACTGTTCCGTAACGGTGGGGCTTTATAAGAGAAAGCTCTTCCCCCTGCTGTAGCCTTCACTATTCGAGGTACCAACAAATAACTTGCATCTTTAGATCTAAGTAGGCGCGGCAGATCATAGAAAACCAAAAGTTTGCTTGGATACTGTGGCGCGAGACTGTTTAGTGCTTTATAAGTTAATAATAGTATTTTATAATCAATGTGAGATTTCACTGGGAGCCAATGCAGTGTTGAGAAGATTGGGCTGATATAGTCATATCCTCTGCTTCTAGTTAGGACTCTAGCAGCTGCATTCTGGACTAACTGGAGTTTGTTTATGCTCCTACTGGAACATCCAGACAGTAAGGCATTACAGTAATCTAGTCTAGAGGTGACGAAAGCATGAACTAATATTTCTGCAACATGTGACAATATATTTATTATCTTAGAAATATTTCTGAGATGAAAGAAGGCTATCCTATTAATATTATCTACATGAGCATCAAATGATAGGCTGGAGTCAACAATCACTACAAGGTCTTTTACTGCTGTACATGACGAAACGGAAAGACCATCTGGAGTTACTGTGTAATCAGAAAGCTTACTTCTAGCTACATGTGGTCCTAGTGCTTTTGTCCAAGTACTTTTCTCTTATCAGAATTAAGTAAGAGGAAGTTAATAAGCATCCAATGTCTATTGTCCTTTACACATTCCTCAACTTTATTAAGCTGCTGTCTGTCCTCTGGCTTCGCTGAAACATACAGCTGTGTATCATCAGCATAACAGTGGAAGCTTATTCCAATGTTATGAATAATTTGACCTAGCGGTAGCATATATAACGTAAAAAGCAGTGGGCCTAAAACAGAACCTTGTGGAACACCAAATTTAACCTCGGTATGCGTTGAGAAGTCGTCATTTACATCTACGAACTGATCACGATCGGTGAAATAAGACCTGAGCCAGGAGAGGACTGTTCCCTTAATGCCAGCAACATTTTCTAATCTGTCAAGGAGAATAGTATGATCTATAGTATCAAAAGCTGCACTAAGGTCAAGTAACACAAGCAGTGAGACACAACCCTGATCAGAGGCCAGTAGTAGGTCATTTACTACTTTAACTAACGCTGTCTCTGTGCTGTGATGAGGTCTAAATCCTGACTGATACATTTCATGAATGTTATTCCTATGCAATTATGAGCATAGCTGCTGTGCTACAAACTTTTCTAATATCTTAGAGATGAAGGGGAGATTTGATATTGGTCTATAGCTGGACAGTTGAGAGGGGTCAAGGTCAGGTTTTTTAATCAGGGGTTTAATAACTGCTAATTTAAATGATTTAGGTACATAGCCAGTGCTAAGGGAAGAATTACTTATATTTAAAAGTGGTTCAGTTACTCCAGGACAAATCTGTTTAAAGAAACATGTAGGTACAGGGTCTAGTATGCAAGTTGATGAATTTGCTGAAGAGATTAATGAAGCTAGTTCGGTCTCTCTAAAGGGAGTAAAATATTCTAAAAATTGATTTGATATTGTTATATTATCAACCACAGCGTTAGTTATAATACTGTCTGGTTTTAATTTAATAGCCCGAATTTCACATCTAATATTTTCAATCTTGCCAATCAAAAATTTCATGAAATCTTCACTGCTATGTAATGATTGAGTGCTTCTTTCTGTAGTGGTTTTATTCCTAGTTAATTTTGTTACTGTGTTGAATAGAAATCTAGAATTGTTTTTGTAAAAAAGATTTATTAAAATCATTAACATGTGAATAATTATTAGTGACCGTAGCTACATTTAGCTGACAGAACATGGGCTGAATGGCGATGCATGGTGGCCCATTAGGACGTAGTTTATAACATTGCAGTGCGTTAGCATCGTTAACAAATAACTGGCTATCGCTAACATTACATGGAGCATAATGTTAGCTGGTTTCACAGCAACAATTCAGCGGCCTCAAACAAATATAATATAGGACTGTCTTTCAGGTGCTTTACCAAATTCCAGGTGTTTCCTCACTTTGTTGGAAATGAACGATACCATTGGTTACACACCGGCTTCAGCGAATCAGTTATGTTTGTTGTCATCCGCCTCGAATGTGAAGTATTTCCATATTTGACTCCTACCATCTTTCCTCTCTACGAGTCGGGGCGGAGCTAAACTTGTGTAAAAATCTTCTGTAGTGTTTCCCGTGTGCTTGTTGGCGTTCTTCTAGTTCACCACTTGTGGACCAACTAAAACACTTGCACGTATTTGCTGCCCCCTTCAGGTCCGGAAGAATTGTAACCACGGTACCTTCATTACAAGCGGTACTTACGCTACTGCAGAAGAACAGGTACCATGACGTTTTAATAATGTTGGTACCGAAGTATCAGTTCTCGTGGCATCCCAAATATGTGTGTGTGTGTGTTTGTGTTTATTTTTTTATTTATATATATATATATATATATATATATATATATATATATATATATATTATATGTGTGTGTGTGTGTGTGTATATGTATGTATATATGTGTGTGTGTATATACACACGGTATCTCACAAAAGTGAGTATACCCCTTGCATTTTTGTAAATATTTGATTATATCTTCTAATGTGACAACACTGAAGAATTGACACTTTGCTACAATTTAAAGTAATGAATGTACAGCTTGTATAACAGTGTAAATTTGCTGTCCCCTCAAAATAATTCAACACACAGCCATTAATGTCTAAACCACTAGCAACAAAAGTGAGTACACCCCTAAGTGAAAATTGGGCCCAATTAGCCATTTTCCCTCCCCGGTGTCATGTGACTTGTTAGTGTTACAAGGTCTCAGGTGTGAATGTGGAGCAGGTGTGTTAAATTTGGTGTCATCGCTCTCTCACACTCCCTCATACTGGTCACTGGAAGTTCAACATGGCACCTCATGGCAAAGAACTCTCTGAGGATCTGAAAAAAATAGTTGTTGCTCTACATAAAGATGGCCTAGGCTATAAGAAGATTGCCAAGACCCTGACACTGAGCTGCAGCACGGTGGCCAAGATCATACAGCGGTTTAACAGGACGGGTTCCACTCAGAACAGGCCTCGCCATGGTCGACCAAAGAAGTTGAGTGCATGTGCTCAGTGTCATATCCAGAGGTTGTCTTTGGGAAATAGAAGTATGAGTGCTGCCAGCATTGCTGCAGAGGTTGAAGGGGTGGGGGGTCAGCCTGTCAGTGCTCAGACCATACGCCACACACTTCATCAAATTGGTCTGCATGGCTGTCATCCCAGAAGGAAGCCTCTTCTAAAGATGATGCACAAGAAAGCCTGCAAACAGTTTGCTGAAGACAAGCAGACTAAGGACATGGATTACTGGAACCATGTCCTGTGGTCTGATGAGATCAAGATAAACTTATTTGGTTCAGATGGTGTCAAGTGTGTGGTGGCAACCAGGTGAGGAGTACAAAGACAAGTGTGTCTTTGTCAAGACAAGTGTGCCTACAGTCAAGCATGGTGGTGGGAGTGTCATGGTCTGGGGCTGCATGAGTGCTGCCGGCACTGGGGAGTTACAGTTCCCTGAGGGAATGCCAACATGTACTGTGACATACTGAAGCAGAGCATGATCCCCTCCCTTTAGAGACTGGGCCACAGGGCAGTATTCCAGCAGGATAACGACCCCAAACACACCTCCAAGATGAACACTGCCTTGCTAAAGAAGCTGAGGGTGAAGGTGATGTACTAAACCCTATTGAGCATCTGTGGGGCATCCTCAAACGGAAGGTGGAGGAGCACAAGGTCTCTAACATCCACCAGCTCAGTGATGTCGTCATGGAGGAAGAGGACTTCAGTGGCAACCTGTGAAGCTCTGGTGAACTCCATGCCCAAGAGGGTTAAGGCAGTGCTGGAAAATAACGGTGGCCACACAAAGTGTTGACACTTTGGGCCCAATTTGGACACTTTCACTTAGGGGTGTACTCACTTTTGTTGCCAGTGGTTTAGACATTAATGGCTGTGTTGAGTTATTTTGAGGGGACAGCAAATTTACACTGTTACACAAGCTGTACACTCACTACTTTACATCGTAGCAAAGTGTCATTTCTTCAGTGTTGTCACATGAAAAGATATAATCAAATATTTACAAAAATGTGAGGGGTGTACTCACTTTTGTGAGATACTGTGTGTATGTGTGTGTATATATATATTTTTTAGTTTATGTAAGTTTCAGTTATATAGAAGTATTTATGCATTAGTTTTTTATGGATGCACAAAAAGCACTGAATTAGTCCTAAATTAATTTTTATATATATATAAATAAGTTTAGGACTGTAGTTTAATTCAGTCGTATATATTTGGACAAACAGTCGTGTAAAATTTTAGTCTGAAGTTTCTATTTGTAACACATTTTATTTTAAATAAACGAAAAAAATTACTGAAAAGTACTGAAAGTTTGCGCCCCCCCCCCAATCCGATAAATCGATTAACCAAAAAAAATCGGCCAACTAATCGATTATCAAAATAATGGTTAGTTGCAGCCCTAGTATGAACTCATAATCCATTTGTACTGGATTAATTGGAAACTTTGAAGCTAGTGTTAATCATGTAGCATTGTGCTTCTTGAAAATTCTGTTTTTCAAGTCTTGCTTTGAAATGTTTATTTTTAGATCTGATTTCTCCTTCTCTGAGTATTTATTCTGATTTGTTTTCTAAGATACAGTACTCTACAAAACTACTGGAATGCCAAGGAAAATTCACTTTATTTTGCTGTAGACTGAAGAAATTTGGGTTTCAAAAGATGAATATGAGGAGTGTTTAGAATTTCAGGTTTTAGTTCCAAGTATTTATATGTAGATGTGTTAAACGACATAGAAAATGTGCTATGTTCTATCAGACCACCCAATTTGTAGGTGAGCAAAAATATTGGAACATGTGTATGACCGATGTTTCTTGTTACCCAGGTGTGTCGTGTTGGGTAGATTGATTAAATAATATAAAGCTCTGAACATCTGATCTTGGTTTTAACAAAGATCATGTGCTCTTCAGTTTTACCTGTGAAGACTGCGTTTGTTGTTAAAAAGGATAAGCCAGCATGAAAATCAGATCTGACTATGGGAGAAAAGTAAGCCATTTTGAAGCTGAGAAAAGTTTGTGCAATGCCTCTGATTGATTTTCCCAAGAAGATGCATTGGACAAACATTGGACATGGCCAGTATCCTGAAAAGGAAAGAAACCACTGGTGTACTGACAGACATAGAATGGGTTGGCCAAGGAAAACAGCTGATATACATTGAGAGCTGTGAAGAAAAACCCCAAAACAGTCCACAGGGCAGGGGTGAACATAACCAACAACCTCCACAGGGCAGGGCTGAAGATATAACATTCCACTGTTCGAAGAAGACTGAGAACAGAAATATCGAGGCCATACCACAAGATGCAAACCACTCATGAGCAAGCAATAAGAATCGGAAAGCCAGTTTGGAATTTGCAAAGAAATACAGCGATGTGCCACATGTTCGGGCCCAAGATTAACCTTTATCATGCAGCAAGACAGTGATCCAAAATACAATGCCAACTCAATAAAGGACTTTTTGAGGGTTTTAGACTGGCCCAGTCAATCACCAGGCCTTAACCCTATTGAGCATGCGTTTTACTTCCAGAGCGCTCTGGAGCAGGTTTTCATCAAGGATGTCTCTGTACATTGCTACATTCATCTTTTCCTCGATCCTGACTAGTCTCCCAGTTCCTGCCGCTGAAAAACATCCCCACAACATGATGCCACCACCATGCTTCACTGTAAGGATGGTATTGGCCAGGTGATGACTGGTGTCTGGTTTCCTCCAGACATGATGCTTGCCATTCAGGCCAAAGAGTTCAATCTTTGTTCAGTCTTTGGTCTGAGAGTCCTTCAGGTGCCTTTTGGCGAACTCCAGTCGGGCTGTCGTGCCTTTTACTGAGGAGTGGCTTCCGTCTGGCCACTCTACCATACAGGCCTGATTGGTGGAGTGCTGCAGAGATGGTTGTTCTTCTGGAAGGTTCTTCTCTCTCCACAGAGACACGCTGGAGGTCTGTCAGAGTTACCATCGAGTTTTTGGTCACCTCCCCGACTAAGGCCCTTCTCCCCCGATCGGTCAGGCAGTCCTGCTGGTTCCAGACTTCTTCCATTTACGGATGATGGAGGCCACTGTGCTCATTGGGACCTTCAATGCTGCAGAAATGTTTCTGTACCCTTCCCCAGATCTGTGCCTTGATACAATCCTGTCTTGGAGGTCTACAGACAATTCCTTGGCTTGGTTTGTGCTCTGACATGCATTGTTAACTGTGGGACCTTATATAGACAGGTGTGTGCCTTTCCAAATCATGTCCAATCAACTGAATTTACCACAGGTGGACTCCAATCAAGTTGTAGAAACATCTTAAGGATGATCAGTGGAAACAGGATGCACCTGAGCTCAATTTTGAGCTCAAATTTTAATTTTTTGCAATTCATGGCAAAGGCTGTGAATACTTATGTAAATGTGCTTTTTTGTTTTTTATTTTTAATAAATTTGCAAAGATTTCAAACAAACTTCTTTCACGTTGTCATTATGGGGTATTGTTTGTAGAATTTTGAGGAAAATAATGAATTTAATGCATCTTGGAATAAGGCTGTAACAGAACAAAATGTGGGAAAAGTGAAGCGCTGTGAATACTTTCTGGATTGTGTGTATGTGTGCGTGTATGTGTGTGTGGGTGTATGTGTATGTATGTATATGTGTGTGTATATATATATATATATATATATATATATATATATATATATATATATATATATATATATATATATATATATATTAATTAGAGCTGCAACAACTAATCGATAATAATCGTCTAAAGACAGTGAGTAACACTGAGTAAAACCACAAGGTGCAGTAAAAGTTAGTTTTTATTATTAATTTAGTACCGTAGCTTAATTCTGTGCTTTTTGTGCATCCATAAATTTTTTTTTGCATAAATACTATTATGCATAATTTTTTTATGGATGCACAAGAAGTGCATCCATAAAAAAAAATTGGAGAATTGGAATGCTGACTACATGCCCTGCCTTCTTTTCATACATCAGTGTCCAACCTTCCTAATGTTGTAGCTGAATTTGCTCAAGTGCCCACAGCCATGCTCTAAAGTCTAGTGGGAATTCTTCCAGAAGAGTGGAGGTTATTATAAATTAGGGTGTCACAGCAGCAGCAAAAAAAATAAGAAAGAAAGAAGATATTGTATTGTTCTCCTTACTGGGGATAAGGAGTATATACAAGATGTATACATATCTCTGTGTGTGTGTGTGTATGTGTGTGTGTGTGTGTGTGTGTGTGTATAAAATATGAACATATGTGTATATAAGGGCTAAACGATTATGGCAAAATTGATAATCCCGATTATTTTGATCAATATTGAGATCTCGATTATTTATCACGATTATTTTAGGGACAACATTTTTATTGCACTTTCACATTTAAATTGACACACTGCTGCTTTCAGCTCCATGTTGTGCTACATTCCTGATAATGTACAAATCTTTGCATGAAATTAGACTGATCCTTAAAGTGCATCATCTCGTAGAAGCAAAATATCAATAAAATTGTACCCAAAATATAGGATAAGTAAAAATAAAAATGCCATCAACCAAATGAAAAATATGCATCAATTATAACAATATGCAACTAAATGAAAACAATTCAGGCGTATTCAGAAAAGGAAATATAATTAGTCTTTATTAGTTACATATAAATTACAGCACAGTGAAATTCAAACAGAATGTTTCAATCATAGCCATGATACTGCACCCCTGGAGCAGAGAGGGTTAAGGGCCTTGCTCAAGGGCCCAACAGTGGCAGCTTGGCAGTGCTGGGGCTTGGACCCTTGGACTGACCTATTGTTCAGTAACCCAGAGCCTTAACCGTCAAGACACCACTGCCCCATAACACAGTGTTTACAGGTTTTTGGCAAGAAACACCAGTCTGTCCACATTTTCTGGCTTGAGGGACGAGTGAAGGCAGGTCACTACATTTCCCCCAGTGCTTAAAACCCTCTCTGAAGGGGAACTTGTGGCTGGAATGCACAAGTACTTTTTTGCTAGTTTCGAGAGTCGTGGATATAGTCTCTGGTGTTCCCTCCACCAGTCCAGCGGGTCTTCTTCACTGTCAGTATTGTCCAATTGTAAATAGGACTGTAGCTCAGAGGTTGTAGCTTGTTGTTCGTGGTGGGGTGGGGGTCTTAGTGTGGTTCCCTCAGTGGTCTTGAAGAAGCTCCCCAAGGTCTTCTTTTTCTTTGAAGTGGGTGCATCCTCAGCAGTCTCAACATGGGGATCAGTTGGGCCCATGTCCTTGAAAAGAGTATGGTAAATCTAATGATCAATAATCTAATGAAACATATTTAACATCCATATCCAGAAAGTAGATTACAGCACGTTACAGCATTTAATTTTGCACATTTTAATCTACTTAATTCATTTATAAAAA